>NW_026067973.1:1460158-1500025 GCF_014885135.2 Alexandromys fortis
AGAAGAAGAAGAAGAAGAAGAAGAAGAAGAAGAAGAAGAAGAAGAAGAAGAAGAAGAAGAAGAAGAAGAAGAAGAAGAAGAAGAAGAAGAGCTGAGATGACATGCGTGTGACACACACACACACACACATATACTCACAGACAGAGTTTACACAGTGCTATGGACTGAACCAAGGCTTTGTACACACTACACAGCAGTCTACCAAATGAGCTACGTCTCCAGCCTGTCAGATGTCCAAACACACAGTCTTGAGTGGTCATTATACATGACATATTTCACAAGGCCTCCTTCCCACTTCTAAATATCGCTCCACTTTCGCCCTTATAAATAATACTTCTGAGCCGGGCGGTGGTGGCGCACGCCTTTAATCCCAGCACTCAGGAGGCAGAGGCAGGCGGATCTCTGTGAGTTCGAGGCCAGCCTGGTCTACAAGAGCTAGTTCCAGGACAGGCTCCAAAACCACAGAGAAACCCTGTCTCGAAAAACTAAAAAAATAAATAAAAATAAAAATAAATAATACTTCTGTGAGCTTGCTTTGTGAAGCATTCAGGGACATGTGTCATTCCTGGGTCACAGCGACTCTATACTCATGTGTACAGGTCGCTTTTCAGCAGCTTGAAGGCACATGTGTGTGCCACAGAGCGCCCATGCTCCTGAGCCTGTACTAATTTCAGATTTGCTGTGGACTTTGTTTTCGTTTTTGCCCCTTAGACTTTAGTCGTCTTATTTTAAATTTTCTTTCTTTGATTGCTATTAGGTTGCTCAGAAATGTGTATTGGTTGTCTTTTTCTCTGAGTCACTTTGAATTCATATCCTGTGTTCATTCTTGCTATTTTGGTTGCTTACAATTTTCTTATTGATTTGTAAGTGCTCTTCACATATTAAGGACAATAATAATTTTCTATTGTATAAATTACAAGTAGCCACTAATGTATGCCTTTTGAATTTGTCTCAATGTATGATAACATTTCTTTTTTAAAGAATTTGAATTTATCAATCATTTTAACTTTTGTTTTTTGCCTCTATAATTACAAAGACATATAATTGTTTGCCTGTTGGGTTTTTTGTATCATAGTTTTTTTTTTCTTTAATTTTTTATCCACCAAGTCTTACTTAGGAGATACAAAAGTATGGTTTTAAAATAACTTCAAGGGATTTGTAGAGAAACCAAATTAAAGGGAAGGTACTGGAATCTTGGTAAGATGCTGATATGTCTCTAGATATGGAGGTTCAATACCTACAGTCCTGGCTCAGGGAAGGCTGAGACTAGAAGTTCACCATCAATTCGAAGCCTGCTTTGACTCCATCATGGGTTCCAGGCCTATCTGTGTAACCTGTGTTCCAGGCAGGAGAGTGTAACCCTGTCTCTAAACACAAAAGCCAGGGCTTGGGGAGATGGCTCAGAGGATAAAGTACCTCCTGCTATTCACACAAGAAACGCAAGTTTAGCCCTCAGGAGGCCAAGGCAGGCAGATCTCTGTGAGTTCGAGGTCCCGGTGACAAACCCTGTGAGAGAGTGAGAGAGAAAAGAAAACACAAGCAAATAAAAACGTAAATCACTCTGAGAAAAAAAATATCAAGTATTGGTTTCTGACCGCCCACACACTCACATACTCCCACACAAACGCCCAGATACACAGACATGCAGGTGTACAGACTCAAACACACACAAAAAAACACAAGAAGATCTTCAAGTGAAAGACAAACTTCCTGCCCTGTGTGAACACAAATGTATTCTCAAGTACACAGTGACACACAAGCACATGCACCCAACGTCTATTCATACATGCAAGCATATACACATAAGCACACATGTGCACACACACACACACACACACACACCTCTACACCCCCAGGAAACAAGCCCAAGGAACTGCATTCTGATTTTCAATAATTGTGCAGTCTTTGCCTGAGGGTGACGCACAGCCCCGAGCAGGCAAGACTGTATGATTCCCAATTTGCAAAAGAACTAAGGCCCCTGTGGGGGTGGGAGCCTCTTGCCACATGGGTTACAGGCCTGGTAAGAACAGCAGACACTAAGCCATCGCACAAGCCTACGGTTATGGACTGGCTTGAACTGTACCAGTCCCCAGGTGCCTTAGCTTAAGGGGCTCAAAGTGTCTCTGCACCTGTCCCCAGCAGGAATTGTGTTCAAGGTTAGACACAGCATTACACCCCGAGACGCTGCCAAGAGATCTGTGCCCATCATGAGGGTGCCCAAACCTTCTCCCAACATTTTCCTTCAGAGGACCTGCATCCAAAACAGGTTTCTTTTTTCCTGTCACAAGTCTCTGGGCTCCTCAGCTTTCCCACTGGCCATGAAGAATGTCCCTTGGTGGCATCCATCTCTCGGCACATGTGTGCATCCACACAGCCATGTGCAAGCGAGCCTGTGTACAAGAGCTCACGACTGCGGAGATAACTAATTACTCGCTCTCTCTGGCCTCAGGGCCCCCATCTGTTCCAGGGACTGTTCCCCCTCCTTGGACTTGCGCCCTGATCTCAGAGGGGCCCTAGCGCTATCCTCTTCCCCCCCCATTCCCTGCGGCTGGCCAAAAAAAAATAAAATAAAATAAAATGAAAGTCAGCCCCATCCAGCCGATGCCAGGGAAGAGGCTGATGGGAGGTCTACAAACTAGCGCTTATCAAAAGCGCCTTCTCAAATTCATTTCAATATCTGAGCCTCTGGTTTCCAAGGCAACATAATCTTTTCATCAAAGCAACTGGTAAAACCACTGGGATCTGATATTGTTTTGTTGGCAACTTGTCAAAACTGTCATTTGGTTAAAAAAAAGTTATAGATTTACGTAACCTACAAATATATATGGTGATCTATACCACTAATAATCGTTAATAAAGTGTGCCCAGTAAGACTCGCCCTCTGCCGCTCTACCCCTTCCTGGGAAAGAAAGAGTGTGATTAGGTGGCAGGGCTGGAAGGCGGCTGAGCAGGGAACAGGCTGCAGGGCTGGCTGCAGCCCTAGCGAGGCAAAGGCAGTCATTTGACTTCTCCACAGAACCTTTCTTTGCATGTGGTTTTCCTGGGACCCCTCACCCTCCTTTCTCTGACTGCCGCTCGTCATTCACTCAAAATACCCATACCTGTTGGGGTAGCTGCAGCTGCAGAGGCCTCTAGAACTCAGACAGGTAAACTGAGGCTGACCCAGAAATGCTGCGGGACTGGCACCATCAGCTCCCGGGACTGAGCCCAGCACAGATGCTGTCCACCGCCATTCTCAGGCTGGGAAAGAGCACACTGGACAGAGACCTGGCCCCAGCCCCAGGCACAGAGGACAATGCCAGGCTGGGGTCCAAGGCCTGGCTTCTGTTTCATACTGTGGCTCTGCCTCTGCCCCACAGGCTCCCAGCGAGTACGAGACGAGTCCAGAACAGCTCTTCTACAGGATCGCCCACCTGAACCGGGGACAGCAGTACCTGCTGTGGGTGGCCGCGGTCACCTCTGCAGGCAGGGGGAACAGCAGCGAGAAGGTCACCATCGAGCCTGCTGGCAAGGGTGAGAGGTCTGGGCCTGGGGCAGGGATTGGTAGAAACTTCCAGAAACTCATTTGCAGAATTCTGGTTCTTCCCAAACAGGGCTATGTCCCCTCCCCGCTACCTGTGACTGGCTGTGAGAAGCTGGCCATTAGTCTCCCTTTTGCATCGGCCAAAGAATAGGCCTCTGCTGCCCCCTGACTCTAGGAAAGTCACACAACAGGCTACAGTCGGCCCACTCTCACAGAGGCACCGAGGCTACAATGCAAAGTCTCCCCCAACTTGAGACCTTGGTCTTAGTACTCAGCTCCTGGAAGAGGTGCTTCTAGGGACGTGGAGTATGTCTTTGGGACTCCAGAGAGAGTCTCATGATGCAACCAGAAACAGCAGGCAGAAGGTTCTCTCTGTTAATGCTCTTTTATCCACCACCGGGGAACGAGACTGTCTCAGGGCAGGCCTGGCCCGTCTCTGATATGGACATAAGGGATGGCATGGTCTGTAGGAACTCCCATACTTTTAAGAGAATGACAGCCCTGAGGCCCCAACCCAAAGCCCAGGATCAGTCACACAGTGGAACTATGGCTGATTTTATCTTGGCCCAGGAGCAGAACTAACACCAGTGAACATCAAGTCTACCAGTGTCTCTGGTCTCCTGGGCCCTTCCCCCTGTCCCATCCCTCCCCAGTCAAGTTCACACTCACCTGATTCTCTAGGCTAGGGTCTCAGTCCTGTCCTGCCTTGACCCAGCCCCACCCTCTGGGATGAGAGCATCCCCCCTATTGGCCACAGAGGCAGAGCCAGCAAGCATCCACCTGAGGGTCTGTGGTAAGCCAGGGGCTCACACCTGCAACCTTCAGCTACTGTCAACCACCTATCCGACTGTGCAGTCTGACCATCTGAGACAGTTGAGATGTGCTGTGATGTCCCTTGTAGCTATGAGTCAGAGCTCCTCACACACAACCATTCCAGCATCCTCACTTCCCCTCATTCTCCTCAGGACACCACCAACCTTTCCCTGTCTCCAGGTTTCACCTTCTTTGGAAGGGAAGGAGCTTAGAGTCTGCCATCTTCCCAGGACAAGGTCCTAGGACCTGAGCTCTTGGCAGAAGTCTGCCCCTGCCCCTGTGGGCATTAAATACAACACACTCCAATACGCACACAAGCATTTCATGTTGAACACTACTGCACCTCCAGCTCTCTTATATAAACTCACATAAGTACATACGTACATATGTGTAAGCATATGTACACACAGCCTCTCCTATCCAACTTGCCTTGTCCCTGCTAGAACACCATCACACTTAAATGGCCTGGAATCCTGGGAGGTCTTGTCACACACCATCTCCCCCAAAACCGGCAGACCCAGGTCCTGTCTGTTCTTCTCCTGAGCCCTGACACAGTGGCCCCATTTTGTCACAGGACCATCTCCACCAGTTTATCAAACAGTCTCCCCTGACTTGCATTGTTAATGTGGGGAGCCCTGTGAAAGGCGCTAGGGAAACGGGAAAAAGCAGGGTGACCCTCACATTCTCCTTGCTCTAGCCCCAGCAAAGATCATCTCATTCGGAGGCACTGTAACAACACCCTGGATGAAAGATGTCCGGCTGCCTTGCAATTCTGTGGGAGACCCAGCCCCAGCTGTGAAGTGGACCAAGGACAGGTATGTGACAGGCCCTGGAGGGGTGGCACGGCTCCTGTGCAATGGAAAGCTGCTTGGTCATCCCTCTGCCCTGTGGCAGTTCTACAGGGCAGGTGACACTCTTCAGATGAGTTTGCCCCTCCCCCCAGTCGATAAACTTCCTTGGGAATCACTGGAAATTCTTGGGAAGTCCTTAACAAAGGCCCAGGAAACCCAGATCCTCTGAAACCTCCTCCTGCCCCTCTTCTATGTGCCCCCACACTGCGGGGAGGGCCCCAGCCCTAGGGAGTGTGTGCCATAACCCATACCCCCTCCTCGTCTGGCAGTGAAGACTCAGCAATCCCCATGTCCTTGGATGGACACCGGCTCATCCACACAAATGGCACGCTGCTGCTTCGTGCTGTGAAGGCCGAGGACTCGGGTTATTACACCTGCACGGCCACCAACACTGGTGGCTTTGATACCATCATCGTCAACCTGCTGGTGCAAGGTGAGACTCTGCAAGGCAGGTGGTTCAAGTGGCAACAGAGACAGGAATTCCATCCTGTTAAAGAGACTGGATGACCAAGAAAGCCAACCCTGGGTGTTGGGAGGCAGACCTTGCTGGAACTAAGGTGGGAAAAGGAGAGGAGGGAGGAGTAACGGGAAGGGATATGGAAGGGCCAGTCCTTCCTGTCAAGGCCCTCAGTACCTCCATCGTTGCCACGGGATTTGCCTTTTCCACTGACCACTGGTGGCTTTTTCTCACAGTTCCCCCGGACCAGCCCCGCCTCACTGTCTCCAAAACCTCTGCCTCTTCTATCACTCTGACCTGGATTCCAGGGGACAATGGAGGCAGCTCTATCAGAGGTAAGAAGGGGTCTGGATCGAGAAAAGAGGAAATTCTGGAGTCCCAGGGCAAGAGAAGAGCTTCACCTATTTCTAATACTTGGTCTCATAATCCTGAGGGACGATCAGGAGGGTGATTCAGAACAGGAGGTACTCGGGTGCACATGGAAAGTACTCCCACCCCCTCCATCTGGGATCGGAGCACATCAAAAGTGTTTTCCTCTCCAGGCCTAGGTTTCTCAGTCTTTCAAAGCAGACAAACATGACGTCAGTGCCTCTCAAATAAGAGTGTTTGTGACTCAGCAGAGATCTTGTAAGGATGCAGCTCAGGGTTCCATCGTCTGAGGTGGGGCTAAGAGCGTATTTCAGGAAGGCTCTTCCCAAATGGGGACACTGCTGGTCACACTCCCTGCCCCACGTAGGTCAGTGTCTTAGGCCTGCCAGCTCTCTAACCCTAATGCCAGAGCTATGGAGGGACCGAAACTCACCCAGCACTAAACGGGAAGGCCACCAGCTTTGCATCTCATTTGCATATGCCCTCCCCTATGCCCCCTGTTGGAGTCCAGGCTGTGTTTCTGCTGCCCGGCCCTTCTCTGCTTTGCCCACTTGAGCATACCCCTCCTGCAGGCTTCGTGCTGCAGTACTCAGTGGATAACAGTGAGGAGTGGAAGGATGTGTTCATCAGCTCCAGCGAGCGCTCCTTCAAGCTGGACAGCCTTAAGTGTGGCACATGGTACAAGGTGAAGCTGGCAGCCAAGAACAGTGTGGGCTCTGGGCGCATCAGCGAGATCATCGAGGCCAAGACTCATGGACGGGGTGAGGCTGGGCCAGGGGTGGCGATGAGGAACAGGGCTCAGGAGGGAGGCGGGTGGGATGGTGAGCCCACAGCAGTGGGCAGAGAATGGCTATCACAGGGAAGAGGAGCCAAGAGCATAGGGAACTAGAGGGAGGAGACTCAGCCTTGTTCCCATCACCAGCATCTAGGTATACTCTCATCACCAAAAGAAACTGGTCTGGACCAGGGTGGGGGTGGTAACTGGCAGGCATAAGCACCAAGTTCAGTCCCCCTCCACATAAACTGTAATCCTGGCTCGTGGAGGTAGAAGCAGGAGAATCAGAAAATCAAGGTCATCTTTTCTATACAGAGAGTTAGAGGCCAGCCTGGGCTACCTAAGACCTTGATTAAGAGATTCTACTTCCTTACCAGGAGGGTCCCAGGGTTGGCACTCTTCCTTCCTCCCACCTCTCACCTTCAATGCTGGGACCCCCCACTCTAGGGCCTTTCCTCCTCTCATTTCCCCACTCTTGGGGTACTCTGCTACAACCTCAGCTGCCCCAAGAAAAGCCATCTCAGATAGATGAAGGATCTCTTTTTTTTCTAGCTCCCCCTAACCTATCTCTCCCCTTCCGGTCCCCCAGAACCCTCCTTCAGCAAAGACCAACACCTCTTCACCCACATCAACTCCACACATGCTCGGCTTAACCTGCAGGGCTGGAACAATGGGGGCTGCCCCATTACGACCATTGTCCTGGAGTACCGGCCCAAGGGGACCTGGGCCTGGCAGGGCGTTCGGGCCAACAGCTCCACAGAGGTGTTTCTGACAGAGCTTCGAGAGGCCACGTGGTACGAGCTCCGCATGAGGGCTTGCAACAGCGCTGGCTGTGGCAACGAGACCGCCCAGTTTGCCACCCTGGACTACGATGGCAGTGAGTCGGAAAGGATGGGATGGGACAGCTCCAAGGTACCTAAAGAGATGAACAAATAGAAACAGACGGGAGTAAACCCAGGGTAGAGGGCTACGGAGCAAGGCAGAGAGACCAGCAGATTGGTAGCAGGTGGGTAGTGGGCAGATCTACTGGTGGCCAGGCCTGAGAGGCAGAGGAGTCTTTAAAGATGCAGTTCTTGCCGTCCGTTGCTTCAGAGAGATAGAGTGGGAGAGGTAAGCCAAGATGGAACTGTGGCCCTGCCCTCTGAGGACTCTGCTAGCAGAGTGTACTGGTCAAGATAGTCAGCCTGTTCTGCAGTAACAAATACTAAGAGGCTCGTGGCTCCTCCACCCAGTGAAGACTCTCTTGTTCTGATAAAATCCTGAGAGAGCTGGTTGGCTACCACTTGATACACCACCTTGAACATGGCCCTTTCCCCAAGAAAAAAGGCACATTAATTCTTAACTGCCTTCAAGGGACATGCATGTGCTTGTGTGTTCTGGGGACCAAACCCAGGTCTTTGCCCTAGTTAGGAAAAAAAATCATCACTTCTTTTTCACCCTCTGTTGTCCCAGATAATCATGTGACCCTAAGTTAGCTGCAAGGAAGTCTGGGAAATATATACAAGAGCATAGGTGAGCACCTAACTGATGTCTGCTTCATGAGGATGCTTTACACACACACACACACACACACATACACACACTGGCAAAAAAGAAAGTTAAACTCTTAGGTGCCAATTGTCACAAGCTAAGTTAAGTCTACCTACATACTAGGAAAACAGAACAACAACAGTCTTCAGGAGACAGGCCCCAATAAGAAAGTCTTCTAGTAGAAGATGACTCTTAAGCCAGCTTGGAAAACAGGCAAGGATCAAGGATCGGGGTTTTACAGAGAGTTATTTGGATAGTCTGTCATCGCCCTCCTGCAGGCACCCAGGGACACAAACGCTGCTTATGGTGGGAGTAACAGAGACAGAGTGAGATGGTGGGGAGATGAAGGAGTTACTCTTCATCAGGAGAAGGATCTTCACTTCAGCAGAATCTATCCCTACTCCACGACTTCTCCTGACTGATCTCCTTGTTTTGTTCCCCCAATACCCAATGGATGTGGGATGTAGGATGTAATCCCATCAGCACCTCCTACCTCCCACCCCCAACTCCCACCCCCCATACCCAAGGATTATACATTAAACCTCGCCATGCAGAAAAAATAATCCTGAGAGAGGATCAGGAAAATTCTAGAACAGAACCAGAAAGTCATTAATAAAACCATAAAAGCTACGTAACTGCTCCTGGCTGTCCTGATAGGACATTGTCCTGAATCTGATTCAGGGAAGCAGTGGGGAGGGTTACAGCTCTGAACTGGGAGGTGGGGGGGTGGTCAGAGACCAAGGACAACAGGCTTCCCCACACGTGGGACTCTGTCGGCTCACAGCACCCCCTGATCTTTTCTCTCCCCCACTCAGGCACCATCCCGCCCATCAAGTCTGCTCAAGGTGAAGGGGATGACGTGAAGAAGCTGTTCACTATTGGCTGCCCTGTCATCCTGGCCACCCTAGGGGTGGCCCTGCTCTTTGTTGTACGGAAGAAGAGGAAGGAGAAACGGCTGAAGAGGCTCCGAGGTGAGGGGCTTTTCTACCAGCTTCCAGGGAGAGAGGTGGTGACTCCCAGTCATACTGGCCACCCTTCAGTGGACCACAGAAGAACCTGGGCAGGAGACCAGAGCATGTGTGCCCTCAGAGGAAGACCTGCCACTCAAACCTTCTTAAGTCTCCTTAATCGTTCATAGCTTTCTCCTTTTATAGCCCCAGGATTTTGTGCCTGCACCAACTAGAGCTGATGTTTATACAGGTCCACACTGGTAAAGCCATACTGGTTATTAACATATGCAAATAGTTCCATGTCATTAGCAAACACATCTCTCTAAAACTCTGTTCAATTCCTGGCCAGGAAGTTTACATGTTGTGCCAAATGTGAAATATTTTGGATATTATCCCCTTCCAACACCATAGCCCGGCATAAATGAATCTGGTGTTTCTTGATTGTCCCAGGACCTAGTACAGTATCTAGCACCTACTAGCTACTTCATATGCTTGCTCACTCCCTGGAAAAATATTTGAGTCTCATGCAGAGCAGATACTATTGAAGGATAGAGATGTAAGGTGAAGAAGTGGCAAGCCATGTTCTTGTAGAGTTCACTGCTTAATGGGAGAAGCCAGGAGACAGCAGTAACACAGAAGAGGGAATTACTAACCTCTGCATGGCATTCGGGACCAGAGGGGAGGGAAGAATGGATCATTTAGTGAATAGCTGTGTGAATGAGTCCTTAGATAGTTAGATGAATGAATATATGGTTGATATAAAGATTTCTAAATACAAGAATGGATAGATAAATGGTTTAATGATGGTTTGAATACATAAATGGTTGATCGGTTTGGTGAACGGGAGGATGGGTATTTTGATAGATAACAGGTAACAATTTGATGCATGATATACCCATCCATATAGTTGGATAAAAGAATAGCTGGATGGTGGGATTATTATATAAATGGTTGGGTGGGTGGTTGCATAGTGGTGTGGCTAGTTGGATGTATAAATGGAAAGATGGTTGGATGTTGAATGCGTTGTTGCATAGATGAATCAATAGTTGGAGTGCTAGATGGTTAAATAATTAGACGAGGATCCTGGGACTATAGATCAGTGGGAAGAATGCTTACCTCGCATGCATGTGCGCTGGGGTTTGATCCTCAGCACTGCAGAAGCTAGGCATGATAGTATACACCAGTAAAACCTAGCACTTGAGAGGCTAGGGCAGGAGGATCAGAAATTTAAGATTATCCTCAGCTTCAAAGGGAGTTCAAGTTTGAGAACAATTCAGAATTTATGTGTGTCTCAAAAAACAAACAAAAAAAATAGTTGGCTGCCCTGATAGTTGAATCAGTGGATGGATGATGGATGGATATTTTTTCCTTTTTTGCTTTCTTTTTAAATTTTATTTATTTGTTTTCCAATCCCAGTTCCCCCCTCCCTACTCTCCTTCCATTCCTCCCTTTCCTCATCCCACCCCTAATCTGCTCCTCAGAGAGGGTAAGGCCTCCCCTGGGAAGTCAGCTAAGTCTGTCCCATCACCTCGTTGAGGCAGGATCAAGGCCCTCACCCACTCCGTGCCTAGGCTGAGCGAGGTCTCTCTCCATAGAGAGTGGGCTCCACAAAGTCAGTTCATGCATTAGAGTTAGATCTTGGTCCCACTGCCAGTGTCTCCACACACTGCCCAAGCCACACCATTGTCACCTGTACTCAGGAGACCTAGTTCAGTCCTAGGCAGGTTCCCCAGTTGTCAGTCTGGAGTCAGTGATCTACCACTAGCTCCGGTCAGCTGATTCTGTGGGTTTCCCCATCATGGCCTTGACCCCTTTGTTCATATTGTCCCTCCTCCCTCACTTCGTTTGTGGTCCAGGAGCTCTGCCCAGTGATTAGTTGTGGATCTCTGCATCTGCTTCCATCTGTTTCTGGAGGAGGATTCTAGCTTCACTAGGGTTGTAAACTGTCGGCTGGTTATCCTTTGCTTCATGGCTGGGTGAATGGTTGGGTGGACAGTTAGGTGGATGGATGTTTGGATGCAGGTGTACCACTATCTCCACTTGGATCAATCGTTTTTAGCTTCTTCTGTACTCTGATACATTAGATAGACCCTTTGATTCCCCTCTCCTCCAGGATCATCACCTAAGAGTCCCAGTGAGATTCAAAGCCCCATTCTCTATGGAGAGATAACTTGTTCAGTCTAGACATAGGAAGAGCTCTCTATTAGATGGGGGCCGGGGAGGATCTGGGGGCGGGGGGCTAAGAAAGGAGAGCCAGACCTAAGCCAACACCAAACTGGGAACAATGAAATCTTATCATTGATGTCTTGTGGGTCTTTAGCTTGCCCCTTCCACTCCGTAGACCATTGCCATTTTAGACACTGTCCCTCTTCATCACATGGCTCTTTCCGTCCTCCTGCTTGAACTCCATTCTCACCCAGCTACTTCTCTCTACTGTTTTGCAGATGCAAAGAGTTTGGCAGAAATGCTGATAAGGTCAGTGTCATTTAGCTGTTTTCTTTTTTTGTTCCCCTATCCCTGACCCCCCCATCCTGATCCCTCAATTCCCTTATTATTGGAACCACTCAAAGAGGTGTCTAATGTCCCTTTGCTCTGAAAAGTCCCTTGCCCCAACCTTCTTTGGCTCCTGAATCACCCACTTCCTTTCCTTCCTCCACAGCAAGAACAATCGAAGCTTTGACACCCCTGTGAAAGGGCCACCCCAGGGTCCACGGCTCCACATTGACATCCCCAGGGTCCAGCTGCTCATTGAGGACAAGGAGGGCATCAAGCAGTTGGGTGAGTGACCTGCTCTAGGTGTGCTTCCCCCACAGCCACAACCCATAGAGGTCAATGCAAGCCCCATGGCATGCCAGGGTTCTAGCTGCAGCCCCGCCCACTCAGCAGCCCCGGAATTCACTGCAGCTCTTCTCAAGGGCCAATGGAGAGAGCTGCTGGCCTCTCTGGATCTGGTATTCAGCACTGGATAAAGACAAAGAAAAACTGGAGGAGGACTTCAGGTGATTTCTTTCTCCCTTTAGGAGATGACAAGGCCACCATCCCAGTAACCGACGCTGAGTTCAGCCAAGCGGTCAATCCACAGAGCTTCTGTACTGGTGTCTCTCTGCACCACCCAGCCCTCATCCAGAGCACAGGACCCCTCATCGACATGTCAGACATCCGGCCAGGAACCAGTATGCATTAATCGCAGAGGCAGTCCTATGGGAGTTGGGGTGGGGGATGGGGATCACTCAGCATGGGGTAGAGTTTTGATTTAAAAAAAATAAAAGGGAGAGAGAGAGAGAGAAGCCTAGGGAGCCAATTCAGTCAATAAAGTGCCTCTGCAAAAGCCCATATAAAAAGCTAGGGACAGAGATACACATCTGTAACACCAGCTCTTGGGATGCAGAAGCAGGCACATCCATAGAGCTCACTGCCCAGCCAGCCTAGCCAAATTTGTAAGCTCCAGTTTCAGCAAGAGACCCTAGCTAAAAAGACCAGGCAGGTGGATGACAACAGGCATCGATCTCTGGCTTACACACACACACACACACACACACACACACACACGAACACATATATACACATACATTTTTAGAGAGAGAAAACAAACACATACAATGGAATGGGGTGGCAGAGCAGACAAGGCTCTAGGGTTAAGAGTCTGGAAGCCTCGATGGCAGACGTCCTGCTATAAATGACCTTGGGCATTGCTAATCTTGTCTCTCTGGCACTCAGTAACCTTACCTAGAAATCCGAGGCAAAGGTTGGGTCTTCATGCTGTCCCAGGACTTTCTGTCACAAACAGTGACTCCAGATACAAGGAAGGGCTACATCAAGGACCTAGGAGATGACAACTAGCAGGCCACAGAACAGAGCATCCCATTCTTTCCCATGTGAAAGGAAATGCTGGGGAGGGGTGGGGATCACAGTGCCACCCACTACTCCTACATGTGTTCAGGCCAGCGTGGCCAGCACTCCCGGGTGAGCCTCTGTGACTGCTTCTGCCACTACCTTTTCATCCCACTGTTCTTTGTGCGAAGTGACAGCTGCCTGTGCCTAAGTGCCCTCAGTTGGAGGTTGCTATGTCTTGCCTCCCTCTGTGTAGACCCAGTGTCCAGGAAGAACGTGAAATCAGCCCACAGCACCCGGAACCGGTACTCAAGCCAGTGGACCTTGACCAAGTGCCAAGCCTCCACCCCTGCCCGAACCCTCACCTCCGACTGGCGCACTGTGGGTTCCCAGCACGGCGTGACTGTCACCGAGAGTGACAGCTACAGTGCCAGTCTGTCCCAAGACACAGGTGTGTCTAGGGACCCGCCTGCATCCCATCCATCCTCCTCCAGGTCCCCTCAGTCATTGCCCACTTTCTTTTTTCCAATTCCTTATAACCAGCCTGTTGTCTAACATCCACACCACTTGCCTTCCTAGCTATCCACCGACTCCCCATGTACTGAGGGCTGGGGAGGGGGGCCGGGGAGCACTTGACTTTGCTTGGTCAATGGCTTTATTTTGATCTCCCCGAAAAAATATTAGGAAAAAACAATGGGACATGGAACATTTGTTAAAGAAAGAGCTGGTATAACAGGGATTGGTGCTTTTTCTCTTCTTTAAGACTGAAAAATGTTCTGTTCTTCATTAACCAATGATCTCACTTATACCACCACTGCCACTCCCACCCCCACCTCCCTGGGGGGGGGGCGGGGACAGCGTCCTCATGGCCAGACTTTCAAATGGCTGCTTGAATCAGGGATGGTACCATTCCCATACTCCTCTTCTCTCAACTCCACCCCTTCCGTGTATGCAGACAAAGGACGGAACAGCATGGTGTCCACTGAGAGCGCATCCTCCACCTACGAGGAGCTGGCCCGGGCCTACGAGCACGCCAAGCTGGAGGAACAGCTGCAGCACGCCAAGTTTGAAATCACGGAATGCTTCATCTCAGACAGCTCCTCTGACCAGATGACCACAGGCACCAACGAGAACGCCGACAGTATGACGTCCATGAGCACACCCTCAGAACCTGGCATCTGCCGCTTCACCGCCTCTCCACCCAAGCCGCAGGATGCTGACCGGGGCAAGAATGTGGCTGTGCCCATCCCTCACCGAGCCAACAAGAGTGAGTGCTGAGCCCGCATCTCCTGTTCTGGTCCCCAGCCACACAAGCCCTTTCTAGATCTTATCCCGCCAGCCTACCCTGGTTCCCTGTCAATAATGCAAGAGCAAAGGCTTGAGGACAGTTCAGAACCATGTTCAACTTATTCATATCTGTGTGGTTTTAGACAAGTCACTTAACCTCACTGATCTTAACTTCTTATCTGCGTAATTCAAATAACACTATCTCCTTTGTACTGACAAAAATAGTCACATACACATATATGACTGACATAGGGAAGGGGCTTATTACAGAGTGGTAATCCTTTAATCTGGTGGGGTAGGCAGAGATCAATGAGTGTGTCCCCAGGCTTGTGACCCTCAATTCTCTGCCTCTGCCATTCCAGGTGACTACTGCAACCTGCCGCTGTACACCAAGTCAGAGGCCTTCTTCCGAAAGGCAGACGGGCGGGAGCCCTGCCCTGTGGTCCCACCCCGAGAGGCCTCCATGAGGAATCTGCCTCGAGCCTACCACACCCAGGCCCGGCACCTCACTCTGGACCCTGCCAGCAAGCCCTTGGGCCTCCCCCATCCAGGGGCCCCCACTGCCACCTCTACGGCCTCCTTACCTCAGAGGACTCTGGCTATGCCGGCACCCCCAGCTGGCACGGCACCCCCAGCACCTGGTCCTACCCCCAGTGAGCCTCCTCCTGCCCCTAGTGCTGCCCCTCCAGCCCCCAGCACTGAACCTCCAAGGGCCGGAGGCCCACACACCAAAATGGGGGGTTCCAGGGACTCGCTACTTGAAATGAGCACCCCAGGGGTAGGGCGATCTCAGAAACAGGGGACTGGAGCCTACTCCAAATCCTACACCCTGGTGTAGGAGTGCTGGCGTCAGGAGAAGGGCTCCACACTGGGATCTCTGCACCTCCAGCCTCACACACCAACGTGGCTGTCTCCAGAATTATTTATATTAAACTCACAGACGAAAAAAAAAAAAAAAAAGACGTGAAAAAGAAACCCCCAAGTCATGAACACTTGTACATAGGACTCTTTTGTACAAATGAAACTATTTTCTTCTTCTCCGTGAAGCCAGGGCACAAAACAAGTCAAATCCTCCACCCCATGAAATACGTGTGGAGAGATATATACATATATAGGCAGAATGGGACACAGCAACAATCTATATATCTATATATTTCTCTCACCTTCTTTTGAGTCAGAGGCACAAAGACAACGATTTTTTTTTTTTGCCCTCCTACTCACCCCCTCCCAACTAGGTGATTTTGACACAGACCGAAATCTCAACTCAGAGACACTGCATGCGATTTTACTGTTCCGAGAAAACCAGGAGTTGCTTCAATTTGCAGATGCTTATGTGTTAATACCTTTTTCTATGAAAAAAAGACCCAGCGCCGTGTGCAATAAAGGTTATGTTTCTATGTGGTAGCTTTTTTCCCATCTGGCAAAGGCCAGTGGGGCGGGCGGAGAGGCCTCTGTCCCGGGTCTGGGCTTTGACCCTGTGCTGGAATCTTTTCTAAAGGCTCGCAGTAAGCCAGGGTGCATCCACTGAGCGTGCCTTTTGTTCTCAGATCCATGCTGGGTTCTAAGAGGCGACCAGCTCCGTGACTTTGAGCAAGTGCGTAAACCCCTCTGAGCCAGTTTCCTTGTCTACAGATGGAATGGGCATGGAGCCCCTGCAATGAGGCAATCAGGGAATGTTTTCTGGGAAGCCTAGAGCAGGTGATGGGAGCTCCCTGGATTCTCTTCCAGAAGAGGAGCTTGGGAAGTGTAGCTACGTGAACCACCCGTGCACAGCTACACGAGATGGACAAGTGAATATATATACTACTTGGGGATCCAGGCAAGAGGTGGTCACAGGGAGGAGAGAGATCGCTGGAGATCAGAAGGCAAAAGGGACTCAGAGACAGAGGATATCCATAGGCTCAGAACAGAAGGACAACAACACCAGGTTTGGAAGGAGTCAGCAACTCAGACACCAGAGAGAAAGGCAAGTGTCACACGGAGGATTTAGGAATACAGTAACAGCATTTCTGGTGACAGGGTCCATCCTAGGAGGCTGCCCATGACCTCCGCACATGACCACAAAGGTTTGGAGCAGCAGAGGAAGGGAAAGGTCTTGAGCTAGAAGCCAGTTGCAGATGAGAATACAGAGTGCTCCTGCCCTGTGACCAGCCCCGGGGACACAGGGCTGCAGAGGTGGGTCTGAGACCTGCTGTTTCTGAAGATCACAGGACTGATAAGGGGTCAACAGGTGGCACAGAGAGAGAAGGAGGATAGTGCAGCATGCAGGCAGGTCACACCAAACAGCCCTGGCCCAGAGAAACCTTACCTAGTTTATGTGGGATATCCAGGGATTGATATGAACAACCATATCAACAGGTAAAGGAAGGAGTAAAGGCTGAGTTCATAGAAAAGTGCCCAGCTCAGCCCCTCCACCCAAACAGGACCGGGAGAACTGGCTAACAATGTGGTGAAAACCAAGGCCCTGATGCCAGCTCAGAGCCAGACACCTCCTGTGACTATGTGCACCATCTGCAGGTCATGTCTGGAACTGCAGACACAATCATCAAACCTAGAAGCTCTGCCTAGAATTAACTTAGTTAAAATTAACACACACACACCTCTGCTTTCTGAACACTGGGAAACAAATACAAATCAGGCCTAGCTCCAGGCAGAACACACTCACGAAAAACTAACTCCTCAGAGCCCATAGTAGTCAGGAAACAGAGCCACCCTCTGAGGGACTGCGAAGGGGACGTGGTCATGAGAATGTATTGTGGAGCCCTGCGGTGTGGGAGGCAGGAGCTAAGTAGAACGTACGCATCACATTGTCTCCTAATCTCATTGCTGATTTAGGAAACAGTCAGGATTTCCATCTGACAGACAAGAATGCTAGGCCCTCAGGGCTTAGGAAACTCTTCCAAGTTTAGAAGATCAGGAAGAGACCACAATGAGGCTAAACAGACTCTATCTCTTAAGAGTGGCTCTTGGCCACTGAGTCACAGTACCCAGTGTTCCACTGTTTATAGTCCGAGTTCAGCTCTGCAGTGACGATGCTGCCATTAGAAGAATCCAGCCTGTGGGCAAACTGGCCTGAAGCAGGTAAGCAGTGGCTACTGAGCTGTCCGGTCAGATGAGCCTTGATACAGGCTGGATAGGGTGGGGAGCACTGCACGCTTCTCTGTGGAGAGACACAGTCAGTGTTGGCAGGGTACGGATCAGCCTGGGAGGCTGCTGGAGGAGGCCCAGGGCCCGAGGAGGGCTGTACAGGTTAAGAAAGGATGAGAGAGGCAACGGGAAGCCAAACAGGAGCCAGTTAAAGCCTGTGCAACTGAGCTGGCCCCTTACTAACACACACAAGGTCTGCAAATTCAGACAGGCCAGGCCGGAGTGCAACTCAGTCAGTAGCATGCATACCTAGCATATGTGGAAGCCCAGGTTCAGTCTGCAGCACCACATGAACCAGCTATGATGATGGTGCATGCTCATAATCCCGGTACTCGGGAGGTGGAGCCAGAAGTTTAAGATCACCCGTGACTACACAGGGAGTTTGAGGTCAGCCTGGAATATGTGAGGCCCTGTCACAAACGGGAAGGCAGAGGAGAAGGAAGATTAGAAGAGGAGGAGAAAGAAGCAGAGGAAGAGAAGAAATGGAAAGGAAGAGGAGGAGGAAGAGAAGGAGGCGGAGAAAGAGAAGGAAGAGGAAAAGAAGGAGGAGGAGGAAGAGGAGAAGAGAAGGGGGAATCGGGTTTGTACAAACCCAGACTATTCTACTTGTTGATAATGCTGAACCACACCATGTGACTGGCTGATGCAAGGCTGCCTGTTAGAAACACACCCGGATCCCCCAAAGCCCTACCCCTTGTCATTTATCTTCAGCAAAATGAAGACCTGGATCAATGGCCTTAAATGTTTATCTATTCTTTCCAGATATCTCCCTTGTACCCTGCAAACAAAGCTACCTTGAGGGCCACTATACCTGTGTTTTTCAGCGAGAGAAGATGAGAAATTGATGACAACATATGGCTTTTTTTTACAATTATTGAGTGTACATGTGTGTCTATAGGTGTACCCATGTGAGGCACACACATACTACGTGCCAGGGTGTACAAACGGAAGTCAGAGGACATCTGACAAAAGTCAGCTTTCTTCTTCTACTGTGTGAATCCCCAAGGCTGAACTTAGCCTGTCAGGCTTAGGGGCAAGCGTTTTGACCCACTGAGCCATCTCTGCATCCCTGTCGTACCCTATATCAGAAATTCATTCCAATTAAGGATGAGGCATATTCCATCGTGTGCATTCACCATGGTTGGTCCATCTTTTATCTGTGATGTGCACACCTTCCAAGCATTATGGATAACACTGCTAGGGACATGGGTGTGTGAGTATCAGGATCTTGCTTTCTGTTCTCTTGAGCTTATGATTAGAATTTTTTTTTGAGTTATATAACAATTGTAGATTTCACTTTTTGAGAAGCTTCCAAACTGTTTTCCACCAGTGTTGTTGTTTAGTTGTTTGATTGACTGGGAGATGTTTGTTTTAGACTGGATCTCATTTTGTAACCCAGGCTAGCTTGGACCTCACACGTAGTCCAAACTGGCCTTGAACTTGTGGTGTTTCTCCACTATTGCATCTTGAGTGCTAGGATTATAGACATGAGCCACCCATTCTGGCTAAACGAGGAGCACTCATGAAATCCATTGTGACCTGTCTTGTTCCTGTCACAGGGCTGCGTAAGTATTCTACTACTGAGCCATACCTCCAGGAACATCTATATTTTTAATATTTTTTAAATGCATATGAGTGTTTGCCTACATGTCTGTATGTACATCACCTGGGTGCTTTGTGCCCACAGAGGTCAAAAGAGGGCATCAAATTTCCTGAAGCTATAGTTAACACCTGTGGATGCTAGAAACTGTACCTGGGTCTTCTGCAAGAGCAGCAACTGGTCTTAACCATCGAGTAATCTTTCCAGTCCCTAATATCTGTATTTTTAACAAACAAAATGATATCCAAGTATTTTTACATGTTTTTTAAATGTCTGTGTGTGTGAGCACTATCCACTGTTTTCAAAGAGCACGACATAGGATGTGGACAGAAAGACTTTGATGCTTTTGAATATTGAGCTATATGACTACAGGACCCATGCTAACTGTCACTTAAAGTTCCCTCCAGGAGCAAGATGGCTCAGCCAGCAAAGATACTTCTTGCCAAGTCCGACGACCTGACTTTAATCTTCTGGTCCCACACGATGGAAGAGACGTAACTCCCACAATTTGTTCTCTGGCCTTCACAGACATACAACACAAATGTAATTGTGTGTGTGTGTGTGTGTGTGTGTGTGTGTGTGTGTGTGTGCGTGCGCGCTTCCCCCAAAGCCTCTGATAGCCTCCCTAGGCTGTTTCCTTCCTGTATGTCAGGAACGGGCTGAATAAGGCCTCAGTTCAAAACAACTTATACCTACTCCTCAAGTGTGCTGACGTGGTGTTTAGATGTGGGACCCTTAGGGAAATGATGAGACATAGAGACAGAGTCCTCTTGAATGGTACTAGGACTCTAGAGGAGCCTAAGGGACCACATCTCCCCGCTCACTATGAGAGCACAGCTACAAAGCACTGCGTGCGAACTGGAAAGGCCCTCCAGGAACTGAATCTCCAGTCTCCAGAGCTGTGAGGGGAACTTGTGCTATCTGCAGTCCTAGCTCATGGTGTCTGGAAGGTCTTGTGGCTGTTCTTGTCAACTTGACGACACCTGGAACTAAATGGAATCTAAAAACGGAGGGACACACCTGTGAGGAATTTTTGCTTGTTTTGAAGTGGATGGATCCACTTCTAGTCCAGATTTCTGAGGTAGGAAGACACACACCTTTAATCTGGGCCACCCCTGCTGGGAGCCTGTATGAGGGCATGGAAGGCGGAATGCTCTTTGCCTGCCTGCTCCCACCTTGCTAGCCCATCCCTTCACTGGCATCAGAGCCTACTTCTTGGAAGTTCCAGCGTCTACTGAAGGCCAGCTGAGACGTTGGCTGGGAAACTTCTGGATCCTTGGGCCTTTTGTTCAGCCATGGTATGATTAGCAGGATCACAGCCTATGGGTCCTTCTAATAAACCCCTTCCTGTAGAGAGAGATTCGTTCTACAAGTTGTGTTTCTCTAGAGAACCCCGATTAATACAAAAGAGCAAGGTGCAAGGATTGAGCCTGTCACTACAACACTCTATCAGCACCCCCAACTTTGCAGTGTTTTTTTATAGCAGCCCAAACTCAATCCCTTTCAGCTGGCTCCAGAGGTCTGTGATCTGAGTTTCCCAGCTGGATTCTAAAATCCTAGAGGAAAAGAGATTGGACAATCTGTTTAAATTTTTTTCCCCTATGGCAAACTATTGATTTTATTTATTTATTATTTTAAATTTTGTTTTAATTTTTTAATTTAATTTAATCTTTATATTTAATTTTGGTTTTTATTGAGCTATATACTTTTCTCCACTCCCCTCCCTTCCTTCACCCTCCCCTTCTGCCCTCTCCCATGATTCCCACGCTCCCAATTTACTCAGGAGATCTTGCCTTTTTCTACTTCCCATGTAGATTAGATTGTTTTAACTTTTTAAATTTAAATATATTTATTTATTAAGAGGCAGGTTTTCACTATGTAGCCCTGGCTGGTCTAAACCTCACTTTGTAAACCAGATTGGTCTCAAATTCAGAGATCTATCTGCCTCTGCCTCCTGAGTACTGGGATTAAATAGGAATGCCACCATGCCTGCCAAATACCACTTTTTTTTTCTATACTGGGGACTGATCCCAGGGTCACACGCATGCTAAATGAGTAAATTATATGGTACTATGTGCCCAGGCCCCAAAATTCCCTTTTTAAGCCCTAACCCAGGGAGGTTTTACTACCCCAGCTAGAAACCACCACTTGCAGGATTCCAGGTGTGCAGACCAAGTGATGTAAGCCTAGAAGAAACAGCTTTTGACATGGGGTGGCTGTGGGCAATGGAACTGAACTTTTAAGAACAGATGGATCTAGTTCAAATCCTAGCTACTAGCTCTGTGCATTTGAACTACAGCACTTAACCTCTCTAAGCCTAAACTTCTTCATCTGTTTCCTAAGGTTAAGATGACAAACAAGAGCTTAAGAAAACCGTAGCACACAGAAGCATTCAACAGCTATCAGATTACGCTCCCGCTCCCCTCGTTTCCTTCTTCCTTTCTGGGAAGTGGCTAGGACATTAGGCTACGCTCTTCTGTTTTCAGCAGGTTGTCTATACAGCTGCATGAAGGAAGGCTGTGTGAGCTGGTTCTCCTAGCTACTCCCTTGCTACAAACCCATGAGTATCTACAGACTGTTCACCCAGGGCGGGGGGGGGCAGACCCCACTTAAATGGCCCTGTGGGTCTCCAGCCTGGAAAGTGGGGAACAGGGAAGGGGCGGATAGTGAGTGTGAGCGAGTACTCCGTGAGAAGTGGTGGCAGGTGTAGGGCTGAGGGTGCTCTGGGGGAGGGGACGGCGTGCAGGGCTCTATACCAGGGGCCCCACGCACCTAAAGGTCTCTGAGCCTTGCTTTCGTCACCCATAAAAACAGAGCAAACCACACCTGCACCAAACTCCACGCTGTTGGATGATTAGATCAGATACCCAAGGAGATAGTTCATAAACACTCCCTTCCCCACAGGAGGAAGAACACAAAGGCCTCCAGAGAGACCAACACATTCATAGGACTGCCTTATAGAAAACAGACTTGCAGAGATTTAATAGATGCAAAAAGACACAGGATTGTCACTAGGGTTGGTCGGATCACGCAAGCTGCTCTCGAGGCACACAGAATGGAACAAATAACAAAATGGACTTTTTCCTGCGTGTGGTCGGCTGATGACTTAAAAATTTACCTAAGAGGGTAAAAGCCAACTGGTTCATAGGGTCGTATTCCATGGCGAAGAAATGAGCAACAAAGCAGTGAGAGTGGGTAAAGGCAGCCCACGGCTTCTCAAGACAAGAAAAACGAAGCGTTTTGTTTAAACAATGAGACAGACGCCGAGAACATCGCCTGCAGAGCCCATTGGGGGATGTGGGGCTGTAGAGGCTGTGCCAGAAGCGCCACCTGGCCAAGACAGTCCCTGCCAGCACCAGGTAGTCAGCCCTCCACTGAGCTCTGGGAAGAGCTGATAGCGGGATTAGGACAGGGGTGGCCCAGGTGGAAGGACAGAGGGACACAGGGCTCGCAGATACATGAGGATGCTGTAGGAAGAGAAATATCAAAACGGGGCAGAAGTCATCCCCATCTTTTTCTATGGCTTTCTTTTTGGCTTCCTGAAGAGATAGGTGTTTGAGACCTGAAAGCAAGAGAGAGAGCTCCGGAGAGCATCCTAAGGGAGGGAAGGCTGCTGGCCCTGAGGAAAGCCCAGTGCTGGCTGAGGGGAAGATGCAGAACATCTGGGGCCGGGAATGAATTCAACAGGACTCAGGCAGCTGAGCCCAGACCTGAGAGAGTCAAAAGACAATAAAAAAGCCAAAAAGAGAGGAACGGATGTGACCCTTACAGGGCTGAGGTATCAGAAAGACAGCTACAGCCAAGTTCCAGGGCATGGCCATGCCAGGGGGCCGTCCTGAGCAAAGGACCACACTCCCCTCCTCCATGAGAGCCCTCGGCAGGACGTGAAGGCCAGGAACTGGAGCTCCAAGGAGACTCCGTAGGCCTCCCAAGGCAGCCGCTTTAATTGAAGGTGGCCACATCCCTGAAGTCCTCAGCAGCCGCTTTGATGCAGAAGCTTGCAGATGTCCATATATTCCTGCTCGGGACAGTCCATGGGCGAAGCGTGGGTGGCTGTTTACAGTCATGACGAGCTTCCCGCCTACCTACCCAGCAGAGGACATGCTTGACCAGAGGGGAATAAGGTGCTGATGGCGCCTCAGGCACTTGGTGTAGACGAGGAGGCCGCCCCACAGGCCTCAATAGTGAAACACATTCAGTCTGTTGTTCTCATCCAGGCCCAGCTGCAGTAAGTTCGAAGTGGCTGTTGGTTTGGGCGCTGAGAAGAGCTGTCTGGTCACAAAGTGAAGGAAAACTAGATGGCTGAGCTGGACAGGTGGGTGCTAAGAACAGGTCAAAGGCCCAACAGGATGCTCCTCAGACATCAGAGGCCTGTGGCAGAGCACAGCCAGTCGGCCGGTACAACAGGAAAGGACAAGGGTTTGAGGACCAGCTAAAAGGATACACCTTGGGGTCATTCTTGAAATGTTCTAGCCACTTCCGGTTAGACTCGATCATGCTCTGGACGCTGACGCTGTCCATCTTGGGGACTCGAGAATGGGAATGCTGCAGGAGGTGGAGCTGCTCACTGGGGAAGAGGGGGAGAGCGAGGAGAGGGAGAGCAGGCAGGAAGTGGGCTGGTGTGAGTGGCAGAGTCAAGCACCTCCCCCCTCCTCCTCTCCCTGGCCCACCAGTGTCCCTGTAAGGCCTCCTCTGGTCCCCAGAGGGAAGGTAGTGAGTGCCCTCCAACCCCTTTCTGGGCACTTAATGCAGAATCTACCCAGGACCTTCACATCTGTCTGTCCTCAGCCAATCTGTCAGCTCAAATACTTACACAGTGCCAGCTCTCGGGCTGACCCAGAGAGCAGACATGGCTGTGGGATTTACACTTAGGCTGGGGTGGGGAGGAGAGAATATTTGGCAGGGAGTAAGATGAATAGGAAGTGAATAACGGGACTAAATAATCACCCGTCTGTCTCCCCATGGGGTGTCCCCTTACTCCAGATGTTGCTCAGCAAGCACTGGAGAAGAGGCCAAAGGAATCAGACAAAGACCAACAGCAAAGACGGGCCAGACCCCAGGGCTAGTGGGACTCCCCTCAGGCTCACGTCTCCTCACAGACCCAGCAGACAACATCTGTAGAGCTAGTCAGACACGCCCCTCCTCATACCCACTGAACCTCAGCAGCAGGGTTTGACTATTCCCTCTGCTCAGTCGGTGGCAGGACGTAGATGACTCTGGACTGGGGACCTGCCTGGGTCCATGATACCCCTCCCCAGGGAGGTCCATACACTGAGGCTCTTGACTGAGAGGCTCACCTGACGGACACATAGCCCAGCTTGTTCTCCAGTGGGGGAGGGCAGCCACTGAGCAACGGGATGCCAGCTGCAACAGCAAGGAGTGCAAGGGCAGTCGTCAGCCAGCTGAGCCAGCCCCTGAGCCAGCCCCGGCCTCAGCGAGCCACTCTCGTGTTCACCACCCGCGCCTCCTGCAGTCCCAGAAAAGGATGTCCCCAGAACAAACAATGGCAGGCAACGTTTCTGTGATGAAGGTGACAGACGGGTGAAAGACAAGAACTGTCCTATTTACTATGATGCTAAAAACCTAGTTTTCAATTTGGGCTGGGGCAGAAAATGTTGTTACATGTTTCCTCAAATGGCTGCCTTTATGACTTGTGTTCCTCAACAGGGGGTGGACTAAAGGAGGAGACTGGACAGAAGCAGAGCAGAAGCCAGCCAGGGTCAAGGGGTCATAGGCAGAGTCAACACCTGGTACCTGACTCTGGAGCTCACTACTAAACCCCACTGAGTCTCAACTTTACTAGTCTATAAAATGGACACAAATAATTACTACCTCGGAGAACGACAATACAAACTAAAGAGGTGTGTGTGTGTGTGTGTGTGTGTAGTGTGTGTGTGTGTGTGTGTAAAGGTCATCGTGTACTGTATTAACGACAGGCATTAGGGTGACAACAATGACGGGTTTTGATTCTGCCTGGCTCTAGCTCCGCACAGTGCAGGCTCGCTGTACAACATCCCAGCGCAGACCCTCTGGCTGTAAGGCCACAACAAGGTCTTCCTTCACCAGGGCCCCACTGACAGAGCCAATGACCAAAACTGGGGAGGGAAGTAATGGGAGGCAAAGGCAAAAGAAAGGATGGTTGTGAAAGAGGGCATAAGGGCAGAGGAGAGAGGTGGGAGGGCTCCACCCAGAAACCAGGTGCACGGGGGAGTGGGGACCTACAAGGAAAATACTTGCGCCACTTCTCCAGCAGGAAGTCGTCCACAGTTTGCGAGGAGGAGGAGAGCCTGGTGCCCTGTCCCGGGTCCCAGGCCCACTGGGTGGACGTGGGTGTGGCAGACGATGAGGAGGAGGGCTTGGTCAGGAGGGAGTAGGCTGGGGTAGGGGCGTTCTTGGAGGACCGAAGCGAGGAGGTGAGGAGCGGAGGTGGGGGTGGGCTGCTGAGGACCTGTGGAGGCGGC
This sequence comes from Alexandromys fortis, assembly GCF_014885135.2. NCBI lineage: Eukaryota > Metazoa > Chordata > Mammalia > Rodentia > Cricetidae > Alexandromys > Alexandromys fortis. The sequence continues at coordinate 1,485,753 of NW_026067973.1, forward strand.
TGGGAGTTGAGGCTGCCCAGCACGCTCAACACACCATTCAGCTCGCTGCTGATCCGCTGAAGGGAGCTGCTCAGGTAGTGGATCTTGTTGGGATCAGCGGAGCTTGGGGTCAGGGTGACTGAAAGAGGCAGATGGTAGGAAGGATTCAGGATCGAGCTGGAACTTGAGTATCCTACTACTGCAGAAGACCTTACGGGGGGACAAAGGATGGGTGCAGGGCTTCTGTGTCCCCAACAAGGGGCCCAAGGACACAGACAAAAGGAAGAACAAGGTCCTTGACCCAAGCACAGGCCAGAGCAGCCAAGAGTGGGGGGCTGCAGGAATCCTTGGCCCCTTCATCCTCCATGCTGCAGACCCAGGGATGAAGATGTACCTCATCCAGGCTCGCTGAAGGGCTTGGAGGAGGAGGCTAGAATGGCCCCACATTCCTCCCTCTCCACAACACTGGGCTTCACTTCACCTCTCCCTCCCAGGCTTCCTTGTGTGACACCACTCACTATGAGGCAGGGGGCAGGACTCAGAGCTCTCACTGCTCAAGTCTTCCATGTCACTGAGATCAAAGGTCACCTTCTTGATAGAGGATCCTTTCAGAGTGTCCTCATCAGAGACCTGACAGGTAGAAGTGACCATTAGCACTGTCCCTTCCCGTGTGATTTCGCTCTGCCTGCCTTGTGGTGAGAGAGGACTGAGGTCTGATGAGGTGGTTCTTCTGAGGTCCAAGGTTCTATAGGCACCCCAAAAAGGTACCCGCAAAGTCTGCCTCAGAAGAGGGGCTAAGCTAAGAGAACTCAACTGCCTGTGAAGCAGTCCATAGGGAGCCCCCCAGGACCAGCAGAACCCCATCATCCACCCCAAAACTGGCCATTTGAATATCTCTGCTCCCAAACCAAAACCTGGGGCATGGAGATTTCACACAGTCTCAGGGAAGGAAGCCACACTTGGTCACACTTCTCCTGGAACCATGCAGGAATAACAGGGCTAGTCCCCAATTCTATGACATTCACCAAGAATGCTGTGACCAAGCAGCAGATGCTCCAAGAATGTCTTGAACCATCAGCACAGACATCAGCTTCTCAGATATTTCGACAGAGCCAATGCCTCTGTTATCTCGGCCCAGAGCCTGAGCACTAGCGATCCAGCTCTCCCTAATCCAGGCCTAGAGGAGGGAGGGAGGGGCCACACCAGGCTGTGTGGACACAGGGTGACACCTCTTCCTGTAGAGAAGATTCCAGTTGGTTCAGCTTCTCTTCTTTCTTCTTCAGCAGGTCATGGCCTTTCCTCATGGCTGACTTCATCTCATCCAGGTGCCTGGTCTCCTGTGGCCAGGGAGGAAGGGGAGGAGAACTGTTCAGCACGGATGCTAGAGTCCGGGCTCTGGTATTTGTTGGCTGGGTGGTTGTAAACACATCCCTTAACTCTAGGGCCGGCTGCTCATCTAAGAGAATGGCTTTTCCCTCAGACCCTGAGAACTAACAAGACAGTGTGTTATGCTAAGTTCTCAAGCTGTGGGCCAAAGGGTTACCATCACTCTGTTAACCCTTGCCACCACCAAAAGGAATACAGCACAGCAGTGAAGGTGCCCAGGGAGAGAAGGGAGCCCATCCTTGTGTCTGCAAGCCTCTTGCTATCTGTTGCCCACAGGCCAGGCATCCAGGCCTCAGAGCATCATCCCTCACCAGTTCAGGCACCATCAGAGTTCTAAGCGTTCAGACATGTTCCAAGGGAACCCGTGCTACTGAGGCCTCGATTGGTACACAAATCTGTAACATCATGTAACAATGGCATCTCTGTCTTTTCATTGCAAACCAGACTGTCGGAGAAGCCAGCCAGGGGAGCTACTCAACCTTGCACTGAGTGTATCTACAGATCTTCCGTCTCCAGAATACCAAAGGGTAAAGAAGAGCATTGGGTTTGAAATGTTTTAGACATTGGTCATACCTTTCGTGTAGGACATGGCAATAGCAATACAGGTTGAGTATCCCATTTCCAAACTGCTTGGCCTCAGAAACACCTGAGATTTTGTAGTTTTCAGATTTGGGAATATCTGCATAGACTTTACTGCTTGAATTGATTTGGGGGTTAGGGACCCTCAACCTATATCCTCACTCATTAAAGATAATTACTATGAAGATAAAATAATTTATTATTAGAGAAGGTGTTTACACATGATATATGGCCACGATTAGGCAAGTGACCCCCAGAGCCCGCATGGCCCATCTCAGGGTTCCCAGAATGCTCAGCTGAGGAAAGCTAGCCCCCTCAGATCTCCCAATACAGACTAGCAGGCCCTCCTCTAGGCTCCTAACCTCATCCAAGTTCTTGCACACACTGTCCAGGATCTTGGTGCCTGGGAGGTCTTCATCCACCCCCTGGGCATTAGCCAGCTCGCGGCGCCAATGCTGCTGGGCGGCTTTCAGGGCCGTCTGTCGCCTCCGCATGGAGCGTGTCTGGCGCACCAGGAACTCCTTTGCACTCCGGACAGCTACACCCTCAGCAGAGAGGAAGTGCCGGACACTGTGGGGCAGGAGGGAGTAGGGAAGGAAAACCAAAGACTACACTGAGCCACGGGGCCACTTCCCCAGCACATGTCCACGTGAACATACACAGGAACTGCTGGACTGGGACTTGGATATCACCATTAAGTACCTAGAGTGTGTGGCACGTGGGGTCAATAGCTCACAGATACTCTGTGGATCGTGCCTGGGAACTGTACTCAGATAACTAGATACTCCTTGAGATCTGACCTTTAATTAGAGGCCAGCAGGTACCAGCATGCTGTGTTAAAAGTCACCAAGCGTAGGATATTGGCTTAGTAGTCTTCCATCCTGGGGCCATGCCTTGAACCAAGCCCCACTGAAGGTCACTGTCATCTCACCTCTGATATAAGCACTCTCCCATGGCACAAAATGGGTTGGGGAAACTCACCTGTCCATGGCCAGGTCGATCTCCTCCTTGCTCTGCGAGAGGGAAGAGGACACCTCCTGGGTCTCATTCTGCAAACACATAATAGAAAAGGCCAGCTGAGTGCAGCAAAGGCCAACAGCCCACAGGCTGAAGGAATCCTGAAGCCCTGCCCGGTGTCCTAGCCACAGAAACAGCTCTGCCAGCCCCCAGGGGCTCTTCACATATATGCACCATCTGAGTGATAGAGAGGGTGGAGAAAGAGACTAAGAAAAGGAGGCTAGATCCAAAATAAAGCACAGCCAAGTTCCTCTCCAAATGCCCAACCCCTACCATCACTCCCAGGCCTCAGCCCCTCACTCACTGTGCCAAGGGATTTCCTCAGGTCCTCAATGTGGAGATCTGGCTCCAAATGTGGGGATGCATTATTCTCAGCTGCCAGTTCTTTAAACATGTCTTGTTTCCTTTGAACTTCAGCCTCTAGGCTACTGTGGTGAGGAAGAGAGCAGGAGGCAGAGCTGTGAGGCTGGCACACTCACTCTCATCCCCACAGGGAAGGGCTGGGGTGTGGACACCAGAACCCAGAATCCTCTCTTTCTCATAGCCTCGGCACTCCATTCCCTACCAAGTGCAGCAGGACTGTGCTGGCTGATTCTGTCTGGGCTCCAAACTGGGCCCTCTCCCTGTGGATATCCATGATGACACGGGTCCCAAAGCAGCAGAGGGCAGAGGTCCGGGGGAAGAGGTGGCCACTAGCCAGGAGCAGAGTGTCCACACTACCTCAGGTGCTTCTGCAGCCTCTGACTTTGTGCCTGCAACAGATCCACCTGGGACTCCAGCTCCACCCGCCGGACACGCAGGTCATCGATGACCCTCCGCAGCTGCCGCTTTGACTCCACCAGGTGGGTATGCTCTTTCTTTGCCTCTTCCAGGTGCTGACGGGTAGCTGTGGCTTCCTGGAGCACCAGTGCCGTGGGGAGAAGGTGAGGTGCAGGCAGTATCAGAGGTGTGGGAGACAGAAAACAAAGGAAAGCTGGAGCCACTGAAGCCACTGTCTCTAGGATCTGGGGTCTGCAGGCTCCTGGTCCCCCACCAGAGCCCCACTCCCCAAGGCTTGAAAGTCAGGTCCACTGGCTAACATGATAGTGGCCAACACAGTCTTAGAACCCCAGAGACCCGGACAGGACAGGTGAACAGATGGCGGGGGACAAACAAGAGAGAAAAGGTGGGCAGACAGACCTCCTTCTCCAGAGCAGCCTGCCTCTGCGCATACAGAAGCAGCTGCTTCTCTTTCCGCATGTTCTCTTCCTGGAGGGAGACAAGCCCTGGGCTGACTGCAGACCCCAGGACTGAGGTAGAGCCTGCCCTTGTGCTCAAACCCCCTCCCCAAGGCAAGGTAGATCCAGCCTCGGCCTCCCTCACCTGGGCATCCAGCTGAGCCAATCTGGCCTTGACATCTTTAGTTCTGGCAGCAAGTTCCACCTCTAAATCCTGTAATTTCCTTTCCTGGCCGAAGTATGGTAGAGAGAAAGACATAGGTGTAGAAAGGGTGAAAGGTTATTAGCTGAAGAATAGGAGAAAAATCCAGAACCCAACATGCCACACCCCAAGCGCTAAGCTGGCCTCAGGCTTGTTTCCTCTTTCCCTGTCCTTACAGCCTTTCAGTGTACACACGCCACATCTTGTTGATCCCCAGTGGGGCAAGGAGACATGAACCTGTCCACCCTAAAGATGTAAATGGGCTGACCTCTCCTTTCCAATACTGGGGCTACTCCCAGGCTCAGAAAACAAAGCAACAAAGATACCCTGAAGTGCAGGCATAACCAGCGTGAGATCCTATTCCTGAAGGTGCCAGAATCTCTGCCCTGCAACTCTTGGATCAGCACCCAAGACTTCGGGCCCTGCAATGGAAGTCTCTAAGTACTGCCCCGACTCCCAGGCCCTCACTTGATCCCGGTGCCGCCGCCTTAGGTCCTCAAGCTGCTGGTCCTGCTCCTGCCTCAAGTTCTCCAGCTCTCGCTCGTGGGCCCTTCGCAGACGCTCCAGCTCTCCAGTCAGGTGCCCCAGGAGGTCAGTGCGCTGCTTCCTTTCCTGAAAAGATCATGGGGCTACCTGTGGGACCCTACAGTAGCTCCGAACACCCCAAAATCAGTTTCTCCAACTCCTGCTGTGTTAGATCAAATAGACTGATGAGGGTCACTATCAGCCCCCCAGATTTTGTCCTGAGGCTGCGGTTTCTGCCCTGGAAGATTCCAGTCACCGGAGCAGGAGCCCAGAGGTCTCCCAGAGGACTGAGTTGTACTACAGTCACACTGCTACTGGCCCGCTATCCAGGCCCAACGGGAACAAGCCAAGTTGAGTTGGGGTCCACTCAAGTCATGGAACATCCCCACCTCCAGATGGGTAACGAGATGGTTGCTATTACTGCCTGTCAAGTTGATAGAGCCTGGAGTCGCCGAGGAGTCAGGCTCTGGGCATGTCTGTGAGGGATTTTCTAGATTGGGGTAGCTGAGGTGGGAAGACCCACCCTAAACATGAACAGCACCACTCCACAGGCTGAGGTCTCAGACCACCTAAAACAAGACTGGAGCTGAGGGTCAGCACTCATCCCTCTGCTCCTGACTGTGGACACAATGTGGCCAACTGCACCATGCTTCTGCCACCATGCCTGCCCACCACAATAAAAGGATAACTTCACACGGGACCAGACAAACCCTTCCTTCCTTGAATTGTCTTTGCCAAGTAGTTTGTCACATCAACATTAAAAAAGTAACTAATCTAGGAAGATAATGCCCAGCTATTGTTGGGTTCTTGTCTCCTTCTTGCTGTCCTGAAATCCCATGCGCCCTGGGGGCGTGGCTTCGGAGTGACTAAGACTGAAAGCTGTGTAGTCAGACAGCTTGGGAAGGTGGCCTAAACTCCCCAGGTCTCCAAATGAAGATGATGGCGCGCACGTTTCCCAAGGCTGCCGTGAGGACCGAGTGCAGGAGGGTGGCTAAGGAGCTCAGTGTAGTGCCTGGCACCTGGTAAAGGCTTGGTAGTGTCAGTAATCATTACCATTTAAACAAAGTGCGGTTACTGTGGGGGAAGAAGCACCCCTCATTGGGAAACGGGGGAGGGGGTTTCTCATGCTTCAGTGGTAAGATAGAACAATGACCTTGTCTTTGCAAGATGCCAGAGAAGTAAGTCTCCTCTGACCTTTTCCAGATCTCCCCCTCCCCATGCCTGCAGCTGAGAAGAACAGCAGTTGGTGTGCCCGTGTCTACATTTGCTGGAGAGGGAGGCGACTAAGCTACCTCAGCTTCGTATCGCTCTCTGGCTTCAGCCATCGCTTGCCGGTGCTCCTCCTTCATCTTGTCCATCTTCCTCTCATGTTCCCTCTCTACCTCCTGGCGCTTGTCTCGAAGGAGGCTGCTAAGCTGGAAGGGGGACAGAAGGAACACAGCTTCACGGACTGAGAGTGCCCAGACCTGGGAACCTGAAGGTCTTACACATGAACTGTCCCCAATACGCACAGAGCACCAAAGCACGTGTGTGTTGAACTATGACCACGACCACTACCCCTTCCTACAGGCACACGGGGGCCTAGAAGCACCAAAGGTCCTGGTTTTGAAGGAGTGGAGGCCACTCAGACTAGACAGCCCAGAAGACCTTAGTGGAGCTGACACAGACCAGCACTCACCTCTTGCTCATACTCAGTCACCTGATGAAACTTCTGGTGAGCTCTCTGCTCTACCCACACAAGGCTCTCCTGTAACTGGGCCTCCTCTTTCTGCTGAGCCCCCTCCATCTTCTTCTGGAGGTTGGAGACCACCTAAGGAGATACCAGCACATACACCAGAATGTGGCCCTCAGAAGTGGAGCCTTTATACAGGGACTCACTGCCAGAGATTAGGCACCCATCCCAGCATCCTGAGGGCCTACTGGCCAAGGGTGGGGCTGAATTCCTGTGCCACCCAGCATGAAGGGGTCTGAGGGTCCAGGCTCTGCCCCGTCAGACCAGGCCACGCTCTTCTCACCTCCCGGTGTTTGGCCTCCAGTGAGGAACAGAGCCGCTCCAGCTCAGCACTGTGCTCCTTCTCCAGGTCTGCCACTGCCTGGAGAGAAGCAGAGGGGCTGTGAGAAGCAGGGAAGGGTGCTGGCCAGGCACTGACCAAGGGAAGCCAGGGTTCAGAGGACCACCTTGCTCTGTGTAAATAAGGGGCCAAGGAGAATCACAAGGACACTTTTGTTTAAAATAACTCAGCCCCTATAGTCTATAGCTGACAGAGAGGTAGAACAAGGCCAGCATAGAGGCCTTTCAGTAAACCTCAGGCCACCGCTACCACACGGACCCTGAGCAAGCCCACAGGTACATACACTACACAAACCCACGGTCACCGTTCCACACAGACCCTGAGCAAGCCCACAGGTACATACACAAACCCACGATCACCACTTCCACATGACCCTGAGCAAGCCCGCAGATACATACACAAACACACATATATGAGAATATGAGGCAGCCAGGCCAGATGGAGGTCCAAGTAGACTCTGGGAACCTCATCTAGATCATCAGGTGTCTAACTACCAAAGCTCTCGCCAAAAGCAAAGTTCTGTGTGGTCCAACACTGGGAGTTTAATTTGGAGGCTGATGTGATGCTGGGAGGAGAAATGAGGCGAGGAGAGAACCTGTGCAAGGGTTTGTCCCTTATTCCAGAGCAGTCGGGGAAAGGAGCCACTGCGGCCGCCTACAGCGACAGGGACAGCACCAGCACTGTCATGTCAAGCCCTCTTCTGGCCACAGCTCCTCCATAGCAAAAGCTCCCCAAATCCACAGGACACTTCCCTGGACAGCTGCTGCAGAGACCAGGGAGAGCATCTGCCCTGAGTAGAGCGAGTCCACATAAGGGGCTCAGGGAGTCAGCTCCCCTGCCTGCACCCCAACCTGGAGCGAGCCCCTCTCATACTCTGCACGCTGTGTCAAGGGAGCAGATTTGATTCGGCTCATTCACCTCTTTCCTCTCCCCTTCCAGCTGCTCCCTCAGCTGCCGCAGAGCCACCTCCTTCTCGGCCTCCTTCTCCGCCTTCAGGGCGGCCCGGGCACTCCTCTCCTCGGCCTCCAGCTGCTCCCTTAGCTGCTCCAGCATCCTCCTGCTTTTCTGTTCCAAACTGGCTCTTTCGGCCTTCTGGAGGGTCTCTGCTTCTTCTCGAAGCCTCTGGAGGGCAGCCTGTTGCTCAGCTCTGGGCAGAGAGAATGGAATGGGAAAAGCCCCGGGCACTCAGGTCACTGCCCCAGGCCAGGCAGCCCCCAGTGTAGACTCACCTAATTTGGTTCTCAAATGCTTCTGTACTGGACTGCACCTGGGCCCGGAGGCGGGCCAGCCTCTGGCTTTCTTCCTCCCTTATCCGAGTCTCCTCTTCCTCCTCTTATGCCGCAGCAGCTTTCTGCAGCTGTGCCTTCAGGAGGCTGAGGGAAAAGGAAAGATATAGGCTGGTGAGAGTGACCACCGAGGTCTTTCTTGGACTCAGGATCCATGCAACTCAACCTCCCCACAAACCACGCTCAGTACTAGAGATCAGTCAATGTCTCATCCATGCTGGTTTCTCGTGGACCTAACTTCCATCTACCCTTGCCACAAGAAGCAAAAGGCAGGCTGCTTGGTCCAAGGTTCCCCTCCACCTACACGTTATCCTCCTGGACAAGGTATTCACTCAAAGAAGGTTATAGCCAACCTCACCCCTCCGTCAGTAGACTCTATCCTGGGCATACCAAATGCATCAAATCTCCAGATCTCTGCCCTTTTCTTTGCCCCTTGACTATTGCTCATGCCAGTCCTTCAGCCAAGAATTCCATTTTTCTATCTGACAAAATCCTATTCATTGCCCAACAGGCAAGTTCATCAATTCACCTTTCCCCTTACAATCTGCATGCAGGCCTTTCTTAGCACAAGCTGCCCTGTACCGTGCATCACGGTACCTCGTAACTAATCTATTCCGTCTGCTTTCCTTGCAGGACAGGGAATTTCTTCAGAATAAGAATCCTGCCTCTTGCCAGGCAATGGTGGTGCATGTCTTTAATCCTACCACTTGGGAGGCAGACGCAGGTGGACATCTGAGTTTGAGATCAGCCTGGTCTACAGAGTGAGTTTCAGGACAGCCAGGGCTACACAGAGAAACCATGTCTCAAAAAACTTAAAAAAAGAAAAAAATCCTGCCTCCTGTTGGGGGAGAGGACAGGTCTCCTTTAGTCTAGGCTGGCTTCACATCCCCTGTAGCCAAAATTGGCCTTAACTCCTGATCCTCTGCCTTCACCTACCAAGTGCCTGGGATTACAGGCTCACACTACCACATCTGACTGATACAAGTCTTCTGTATCAAGCACAGAATACAGTAACAGATATAAAATGCTGTTCCATCAGTATGTTGGGTTTGCGTAATATCACCTAGTCCCAAACTATGAGCAAGCCTTACACATCCATGAGAGGCATCTTATCTGACCAGTGATATCCCTCGTTTCACCTGAAGCAAATATACCTCTACTTTTACAAACAAGATCTTTTTTTTTTTTTGCAGGGGGGGGGACTCCTCACATAGATCCCACAAGACTAGTGAATGTGTGCAGTGCACTCAGAAAGTTCAACCCTAAGGAAAACATGATTCAAAAGACCAGTGAATTCCAGAGACAAAGCAGACTTGGGATTATTTCCTATTTCAAGTTATTTATATCACTCTCTTCCTCTGTGGTAAGGGGGGGAAATGTGAGCAAAGTACAAATCCTTCCTTTTGGACTCCAAAACCCTTTTTTTCCATGGCAAAATTTACACAGCCAACATGAATGCAGGGCTGCTGGGGAACTGAGAGCAACCCAAGCTCTCCTTTCACACCTAACAAAAGGGCAAGACTGGCTGTTTTTTTTTCGTCAGTGGTGAGGAAGAGGATCCACACCCAAGAAAGTTTGTGTGGAAAGGGAAACCAGAGTCCCCTGAAGAACAGCTTCAAGGAAAGCCAGACAAGGCTCTTACCCACAGAGAAATCACTTAGTCATTACTGGCTAAAACTATTCATTTCTACCCAAAATCAAAACAAGAAATGCCATTTAGGGAGCAACTAGCCTGTTCTAGGCCCTGAGACAGACAGCTCAGGCACCTTGGTCTCCACTAGCTTAGAGCCCTTAGGAGCCACCCTCGGGCTGGAGGTGCTGTACTCTAAGGGAAGCCATTGGCTGCACCCTGACCTTTAGCTGGCCAGAAGAGGATTTTACTTGTGGACACAAGAAAATGTGACAAAGGGTGGACCCTGGGACAGGGAGCCTGTGCTGGGCTAATGAGAGGTTGAACCTGACCTCCCACCATTAAGGTGATGGTTATCTGTTTTGTTTCCTCAAAATTAGGCATAGATTTGCTACCTATGGTCTAAAAACAATAACTTTCAACCGCTCCTGGATGTTCTGTCTAAAGGGACAAGCCTTGGCATTAAACTGTCAGCAAAGAACATTCACATGTTTCTGAAGAGGCCTGGCTGAGGGCTATGATATGCTGCTTTTTACCTTCTTGGTAGCCATTCACCCCTTTCTTCTGAGCAGAACCTGCTTTTACTCCAGGGCAGAAAGACTAGCTAAAGGACCACCTCTCCAGTCTCGCCTGTCACCAAAGGAGCCAGGCCAGAGATATTTTCCCTGGGCACTAAATGCAATACCAACAGAAGTTTCTGGGAAAGGTTTCTAGGAACTACTTTGGTGAGATTGTAGGTCAGCACAGAAAAAGGGTGTCCCTCCTTCCCCACACCCCTGCCCTGGGAGGAAGAGGACCTGAGGGATTTCTCCTTCTGCTGGTAAAGCCGTTGCACCTCCTCCTCCTCTTCTCGCCATAGCCTTTCTTCCAGCTGCTTCTGCCTCTCTTTTTTCAACTCCAGCAGCCGCCTCTGGTTTTCCTTCAGTTCCTGGGTCACTGCCTCTTCTGTGGCCTTCAGTATAGCCTCTGAGAACTGCTTTTGGGGAGCTGCAGGCTCTGTGGTTTGCCTGCATAGGGAAAGGGGCAGCTTACCACTACAGTGTTAGAGCCCACAAGGTCCAAAAGCTACAGAATATCACACCAAAACTCTAATGGGGAGCCCCCAGACAGGTCACACAGGGGCTGGCAGTAAGACACAGTGAGCATCTGTCCTATGGAATAAGCCTGGACTGGATAAGATCCAGGATCCTAGGAGGGGGACAGCTCCTAACAGCCTTAGGAGGCTGTGGCCTGAGGGGTGGCTTCTGGCAGGGCAGAGATGGAAAGTCTGTCCCTCACGGGCTCTCCCCTGGGGTGACGCAATCCTGCCTCCAAGTCCCTACTATAGCTCTGCCTACTACTTAAGGCTCATTTCAGAAATAGGTCCCCAAGTCTGTTCTCTGCCTCCCAAATCAAGCAGAGGCCAAGGCCACGTAGAAGAACCACAGAAGAAGCTACAAAGTTCCCTGCCTTGCTGCCAAAGGAGCCGGGTGCTTTCTGGGCCAAACGCGATGAAACACTGTCATCAGCGCATGGTTACGCTAATGTTTGGAACTGGTGAGAAACTCTGAGTCAACCTGAGTGCACAGAGGACTGTATTCTAGACAGTCATGAAGAGTATCAGGATAAAGTATTTTACTTCCTTCAAAGCCAGGCGGCACGCGCACTCCCGGGTGCCTAAGCCTCACATTCCAATACCTATTGGCACAGAAACACTCCTTGCACAGTGCTCAGGCACTACACACTGGCCGTGGCTCAATCCAGCAGGAGCATGTGGGCAGGACCTGAAGCCAAGAACCACTTGAGAGTCAACCAGGGGAGCCAGACCCTCAACTGAGAGCCCTAAAACCCCTCCCTCCAGCTCAGCGGTGTAGCAGATGGAAGGCAGCGGGAGGGGACAGATCAAAATGGCAGAAGAGTACGGGGTGAAGAGCCCCACTGCAGCCAGCAGACGCTAGTGAGGAAAAGACAAAAAAGGCTAGTGACATCTCTGAAATACAGTAAAGACTGGTCCTTCCCTATTTCTAAAATCAGAACTCAGAAAATAAGCCCAAGCCATGCTATCAATTCTCTCCTCCCAACTCTGTCCCCTCCCTCCTGCCACAGCCAGCTGATGCAGATACAGCAACATGGATGCTCCCTCCTCTGAGAATATTGCTCTCCACAAGGGCCTCCCCTCCCAGCTCTCTGCCTCATCAACCCTCCAACTCATTTCCAACCTTGGCAGAAAGCATCTTTTCCCAGCAACAGTACCTTTTAATGTCTGTCTCCCTTGTGGGCTGCATAGCTGTGTGTAGCCCTAGGGACAGATGCTGCAGGAAGATGGGACATCAGACCACACCAGTGAGCCTGCCTGCGCACCTGACGCATAGGCAAATGAGCCTGTTTCCTGCCTCCCTGGTTTAAAGACTTGGTTATCCTGAACACCTTGCTTAGGTCCAAAGCACTGAATGATGCCTGAAAGAGCCGACAGCAAGCTGAGGGCTCAGAAAGAAGAGGTGGGTCTGGTTTCTAGGCCAACCGCTCAGGTATCAACCTCTGTGGGACCCAGTTTCCAGTCACGGGAGGCAAGGCAGGCTGGACACTAAGTAACTCAGAGATACACAGGGATAAGCAAGGGTGGGAAGGCAGGGAGGGCGAGGCAGTCCCCTGGAACGTTCCTAGAAGTAAGGGTACTTCTGCTAAGCTAGAGAGTCAGATACCCGGACTCTCTGCAGCAGTACTGGAATTGAAATCGGATCTTGCATATGTTAGACAAATAAACACTCTACCACAGAGCACACAGCCAGCCAGATCCATTTACTATCCGGCAAATGTTAATAAAAGATGCAGGTGATGACGTCTACGGCCTAACCCTTCGGACTCAGCTGCACGGTACAGAACTCCTGCACCACTCTGAAAAACAACCGATTCCCATTGGAAAAGACTCAAGAAAAGAAAAGCAGGTGCAGCCTAAGGATGGGGCACACTGAGCCTAGGGGGCCAAACATCTGGAAACCCCAGGAGGGACAGCATCATTGAGACAGGAAGAAACATGAAGTGGGGGCACTGGGCAGTCACCATGTCTGGAGAAGAGCTAAGCCGAGCTTCTGGCCTCCCCACAGAGGACCTGGGACCATCCCCTGACCTCTACCTAGCTTCCTCTCTCACACTCAGCTCCTGTCCTTGTGAACAATGCCCTGATTCACTGTGTCAGTCTCCTAGGAGACCTGAGAAAGCCCTGTTCGTCACTGCACAATAGCTCACCGTCTAAAAAGAATGTGGTCGCTGCATGCCCACGTAACTCTGGCAGGGTGAGGACGATGAGATGAAGTCACGAGATAATGAGCTCATTGGCCTGGGTAGCTCTCAGTGAGTCACCAGCAGAAAAACTGTCTGCTCGACAACCCTGGGCCCTTTGCACCCCTCATTCACTCGGGGAGAGCCTGTCACAGCTACCTCAGGCCTAAAGTCAAAAGTCAGGGCTCTCGGGAGCAAGTCTGCTCACTGTGCGACTCGCCAGCAAGACCTTCCCCACCCCGAGCCCCTATCTCCTTTCTAAGACATTCCGTATCTGTTTTAGAGAAAACTCGTGCTTCGTGGTTCCCGTTAATGAGCCGCACGGTTCCCCTCACCCACGCTCGGACCTGGCAAGGATCAGTGATGGTTAGTGGAGCCCTCAAAGCTGCATATGGAGCACCAAGGATGAACCATCCTTCACTCCACTCCTGCCACCACTCAAGGGGAACGGGCACTCAAGCAGTCCACACACTGGAAGACAGAACAGACACATAAAATTGGCCCTTACACCTCTGAAGAGACAGATGAGGTGGGGCTGACTGCCACCTTCTCCTCAGGCTCCTCAGCCTCTTGCTGCCCAAGACCCAGCTCTTCGGCCTGGGAGTGCTTCTCCTCAGACATCTCAGAGAAAGCAGGCAGGCTCAGGACCTGCTCCCTTGCAAGCAATACAGAAGCAACTGTGTTAGCGCCAGTTAGGAAGGGAAGGGCTCGGCCTACAGCCTATTTGGGATTAAAGAACTGTGGCAAGACATGGAGGGCAGCCCCAGGGAAACTTGCCTGCCTCATTCCCCAATCCCCCTCTGTCCCAGCCATTTGAAGTGAAGACCAAACTTTCCCACCCGAATGGGAAGAGAGATGGTCCCATCACCCAGAAATCACTACACACAGCAGGTGTTCAGTGGATGCTGCTGATTGGACTTTGCTATTGCTCAGCTTCCCCTGCAGCTCATTCCAACTGTATGAATCTTTTTTTTAAATATTTATTTATTATGTATACAATATTCTGTCTGTGTGTATGCCTGAAGGCCAGAAGAGGGCACCAGACCCCATTACAGATGGTTGTGAGCCACCATGTGGTTGCTGGGAATTGAACTCAGGACCTTTGGAAGAGCAGGCAATGCT
>NW_026067973.1:1502144-1536510 GCF_014885135.2 Alexandromys fortis
TCATCCCCCCCCCCCCCCCACCCCCACATACACACACACTCGTACTGCCATCCAGCCGGGTCACCATCTGTCTTCCAGCAAGGGCATACTAAACCAATGCCAACCATAAGGACCAGGAATTCTACCCAAGCCCACACCACCCTGACGTCACAGAATGTATTGGGTCCCTGGGGCAGCCTCCCACTGTACCTCTCAGAGACTTGGGAATGCTTGGTCTGTGGCTCAGCTCTGCTGGACTGGCTGTCATCTCGTTCTTGGCCTAACCCCTGGGCCTGTACACAAGAAGTCAGGGAGAAATGCATTAGAGGGCTATGCACTGTGAGGGTCTCTTATCCTGAATCAGACACGCAGGATAGGGGCACTATGGTACGTCTGGAGAGGCCAGGACACTGAGACACAGAACATGTCTGTCTACTGTAGAATGCAGTTTTCTAAGCTCTGGCTAAGTCCCTGGCCCACAGCTGGAACAGGAGACAAATAAATATAGTCACTACGCACACAACCAGGAGCCAGAGGTGGGGGTGGGGAGGACCCAAGAGCCTAGCCCGCTGCCTAGAGCCGGAACTGCTAGCTCCAAGAAGAAAGCAAGGATCTCCATGGACACCCAAATTCAACGAGGCCTGGCTCATCAGGGCTGGTGGTATAGGGGTGCCAAAATAAAATAGGCTGACCAAAGGCAGTGGGCAAGCACACCAGAAAGGAAGGAATTCTGAAGCACCAGAATTTAGGTGGGAGAAGGGAGGCTATGCCCCAAACTGGAGGGTCCCTGACTCTGGGGGAGGGCAGAGGCTTTCCTTCAACTCCTCCATTCTAGGACACGAGCTCCATCAGGAGACAATGAGCCCCCTGCCCCACAGTCTGCTATTACAGCATCTGTTTGAAAATAAACTCTCAGACGCTCAAATCTTATTTTACATCTTGGGTATCTAGGCAAATTTAGCAAGTTGGTTCCAAAAAAAAAAAAAAGGGCAATTTCTGATGATTTCAAATATTTCCTAAAGAAATGCAGTGGTAATGTGTCAGTTTGGGATCCACTCTTTGTTCCAGAACGTCCTGCCTCAAGCGACTATAACATGGTAAAGCTTGGCTGGTAAAGCTTGGCTCCCAGGTAAGGGTGAAATGTCCTACACATGAACCTAATTTCTGCCAAGGAAGCCAGGCCACAACACCAGTTCCTGCTCTCCCATCTTCTCCCTCAGCCAAGAAAAGCTCTGTGACAGCCCCACTCTAGGGCTGGCCCTCCTGTCAGGAGCAGTGTCTGCTCTGGGACTCAGAGGTCACTGGGAGAGGTAGGGAAGGACAGACCACTCTGACTTCCCCAGTGGGGTCCCAACCCTCTGCACCCCTCACACGCCTTCTCCTCTGGCAGCCTGAACCAGAATTTGATCTGACTGACATCTGGGTAGGAAAGGAAGGGCAAGGCTTGCATGAAAACCCAGCTCCCCCAAATTACATGAAAACTAGCAATGCCACCTGTGAGTACCTTTCAGAGCCTGAAGCAGAAGGGCTCCCTGCCAAGGCTGCCACTCTTCATTGCATTGGCCTGGGCAGAGCCTGCACACAGTGACAGGCAAGCACACCCTCCCCAGCCCAAATCAGTCCCCTCTAGTGTTCCGCTTACCACGAATCTTCCCTGCAAACCACCCGTGTGCAATCATCCTCTTGCTCTCACTTTTTCAAAGAAAAAAGGATCACACAGACCAACTGCACATCACAAACTAAAATCTAAGTAACAAAACAGGTAACTGCAATAAAAGCTCAAAAGGAGCCCAAGGCCACAAAGAACTCCGGGACCGTGAGGCTACAGAAGCACACTGGAGCTGGCCACAGACCACATCATTCTGTCTGCCCCCTTCTTGCTTCACGTCCTGTACTTCTGCAACAAATCGAAGCAGCTTCCTGACAGAGAAGGGATAACCTGGGGAAAGCCGGACAGTGGGCCTTCAGGAGAGTTTTACTTTTCCCTAGGGCTTTTGCCCCAGAAAAGGAAGAGGACCCCAACAGGGGACGGACATGGTAGCACTCTCGGAAAGCAGAGCAAAACAAGCATTTAGCAAGGCTAAGCCTCTAAACCAACACTTCTCAGGACCCCAGGACCCCAGCCTTACCTAAGCCCCTGAGTTTTGTTTTTAAGATCTAGTCCCAAGGTGGAAGCAGGAGGATTGCAAGTCTAAGACAAGCCTGAGTAGCTTACATGGTTTTATTTCTGTAAGGGCAGGGACCAGGGTGCTGAGACAGCTAAGTGGTATAAGTCATCTAGCATATACAAAGCCCCATATTCAATGCCCAGCAATGACAGTGATGATAGCTTCAAAGGAATACATATGGCAAAATGTATCAAATTTTTCCCTGTAGATGTGCAGTTTATTATACGTCACTGACATCTGAAGCTGTATTGTTTTCTTCCGGTGCTGGGGATGGAATCAGGGTTTCACATGTGCTAGGTAAGTGCTCTACCACCAAGCCACGTCCCTAGTCCTCAAAATAATTCGGAGATGGACACAACTTAAGGTAGTGTAATTCTAAAGCCCTCCCTGTTCCTAGCCTTGGGAAAGATGAGAGCAGGGGAAATAGGGCTAGAGCCCCAGAGGACCACAGAGAAGACTGCACCTATGGTTCTGTCCATGCTGGGAAGCGGCTGCAGCTCCATTCTTCCACACCCTGAGAACAGGAGGCAGCTACAGACTGGGCCCTGCCGGACGCACTGCCAGCCAGTCAGCCAGGGTATCTAGTAACACCCGCAATCCAACATGACAGCTGAAGTATGAACTAGACCTTCCTCTGTCGGACTGGTTGCCAGCAGGTAGTAGCTGCTGAGAACTAAAACCAAGCCAATCCCTGACCCTGATCTATACCAAATGGGAGCAGCCAGAAGGACTACTGGTCTCATTAGGGCTCAAGTGAGCCCAGAAATCTTCTGTAAAGCTCCCAAGTAAGTCAGGTAGCATGGAGGCTTTGGAACACAGTGGCTGAACCCACCCTGCCCTATGGAGCTAGCAGCTTTCCTACCCACTTGTTATCAGAGGAGCCTGACAGTGCACCTGCTCCAAGCCCTCCCCACCTAACCCTACCTGCCCTTCTCCATGCCTTCGTATCCGCAGCACTGCAAACAGGGGATACCCAAAGTCTAGCAGAGACCTGGTAACTGGGTAGCCACCCAGGGAGGCACCAGTCAGACCCGAGAGGAGCATGTGGGGGCTCAATTGCAGTCTGAAAACACTACCTTGTATGCACCAGAACATGCTAGGACAAACACACCAGCACACACCAGGCTGGGTTCCTATTAAGCATCCTCTTGCTTTACCCAATATATTCCCAGCCACTCAAACCAGTTGCTCCCTAAAACCTGTGAGACCACGTGCCAGAATCCCTCTTCTAGAAGCCCACAAAAGAGAAAAACGGCTGCCCTGAATTAAGCCCCTTGTAGGGCAGCATCTGTGTTTCAGACACCTCTGTATCTTCCTGAGTAGAGACCGGCTTCCATAGCAGAGAGAGGGGACACGTCACCTCCTCCAAGCAGGCACCAGCACTGGGCCTTAGAGCATAAAGAAGAGAATGCAGGGGCCAAGGGGAAAGCAGCAAGGCTGGCAGAGCAGTCACAAGGTGCAGCGTGTGCAGACGGCTAAGGCGAGTTGTAGACCCAGCTGCTAGGTGGCAAAGCCGGAAGGGATGGGTGGGCAGGTGGTTAACTCTCGGCTGCTATATGAATGAATGAATGAATGGACCCGTGGCAGGGCAGGAATGTCTCAATGCAGCGGCAAAGCAGTCATGGCCAGAAGCCCCACCAGAGGAAAGTGTCTGGAGAGAGAGGATGTCCAAAGTCCACACTAGTGGGTAGGAATCTTTATGGGTCACCCCTAAAAGTAGCTACCAGAGAAAGTGAGGCCCTAGCCTAGCCCCCCCAGACTCACCTCCAGGTGGGATCTACCCAAGACCGGAGAAAGCATGTCACCATCCAGCAGGTGCTCTGAGATCTGATTGCGACATCCAAAGTCCTAGAGATGGTGCAGATGAGAAAATCAGCTTTGCCCTTGTCAGGGAGAGTGCCCGCCAGCCTCTCAGGAAGGTGTGCACTGTGTCTAGGCACCGAGCTCAGCACTGGGATACCTAATTAGGTTCTCAAAGCAGGCAAGAGGATAAGGGAAACAGAAGCAAGCATTCCCTGTAGACAAGAAGTGGAGAGTGTGAAGATTTACTGTAGAAGTCCTCTGATTTTTCTATATATTGGGTATTTTCATAGTATAATTATAGACAAAAACAACCCTACAAGACTGAAATGCTTATGCCCTCATGAATGCAGCTACGGGGTACAGAGGACATGAAATTCGGCCCAGGACAAAAAGCTGGCAAGAAGGGGGCTGCAGGTCAGATGAGCCCCGGGCCTGCCTCTCCTATGACACATGTTGTACCGCATGGCTGTCACAGCTGTCTCTTCCTCCCCAACCATCCCATCCCCAAGCAGGGCAGGAGAAGGTCAGCAAACCCAAACCCCCGAGTGAGGTTGGGTGGGCTCCTTCCAGCTCTCTCCTTCCTTCTTTACACAGAGGTGGCCCTCTTTCTCTAGGCAATGGGATTCATTAGCATTGTCCAGAGTACTCTTGGGGACATGCGGCAGGTGCCCACACCAAGCCCGATTCCTCACTGCCCTTTGGTTGCCACAGGACCACACCACACCCCTTCTGAGCCAAAGATCCTGCTGGGCTAAGTGAAGGACTGCTATCCACAATATTCAAATGGGGACAGTTCTGTCATCCCTGATGGATGGGGGGATGCCCAGAAAAGGTCTGGTCCTGCTGTTTCCAGCTGACGGGCACAGCAGCACACGGTGGCAGCTTTGGAGAGACCAGACCACTTGTTTCCAAGAGTTCAGTGAAACAGGTATCCATCACTGTCAAGTGTTTAGTTGGTTAAGTAGGCTTTTTGTTGCTTTGTTTTGGGATTTAGATGGGTTTTGTTTTGTTCGGGTTTTGCCAACAATGGATTTTGTTTTTGTGGGGTTTTGTTTTGGTTTTAAGTATTTGTTTTGATTTTTTTTTAACCTTTCTAGTTTGTGGGGTTTTCTTGGATTTTGATCTTTTCCCTTCAGTTTGATTTCTACTTCTATCTAATGCAGCTGCCATCTGCTTCTGAAGCCTGTGGCTCAGTGTGGGGCCACAGAGCTCAGCTGTCTAACTCTTCTGCACCCCTCCTGTCTGCTCATCCCTGACCCTCTTCCACTAATCCCTTCCCTTATAGCTGCCTCCTCCGAGCAGATGGAGGGGGACATGCAGAGGTACCAGTGGGCCAAAAGTAGCCGAATCTCCCCTTTAAGAATCAGACTTGGCAAATGGACTTGAGATCCAGCAGGCTGGATGAAGGTCCGGGACACAGAAATCATGGATGGCCTGGCAGTTCAAGACAAAAGCCTTAACTTTCTAATTAAACCCTGGCCAAAGCCTAGCAGCCAGTCCTGGAGTCTCCTGGATATAACTGTCCTGCTAGGCCACAGGCAGCTCACACAACAGTGAGAGCACTGGCACCAGCACTCCACAGTTTATGCTCTGCCTCACTCCATTCCCACACAAGCTGTAGTGGGCAGTGCTACCCCTGGTTACTGAGTTGAGAAACTAGAACTAGGCCGGGCAATGGTGGCACACGCCTTTAATCCCAGCACTCGGGAGGCAGAGGCAGGCGGATCTCTGTGAGTTCAATGCCAGCCTGGTCTAAGAGCTAGTTCAAGGACAGACTCCAAAGCTACATAGAGAAACCCTGTCTCAAAAAAGAGAGAGAAAACAAGACCTAATTTTGAGCCATGTGGCTAACATAGATAAAAATAATGGGTTAATATAAGTTATAAGCGCTAATACGAAGCCTGAGCTAGTGGGCCAATCAGTTTATAACTCATGGAGATCTCTGTGTGATTTTCTTTGGGACTTGCTGGCTGTGGGGTACCGGGTGGGACAGAAACCCCAACAAGCCCGGCCCTCGTGTTACATAACTTTGAGGGTTAACTGTCCCACTTCCCAGCTGTGTGACCACTGGTAAACTATATTTCCGAGGGAAAAGAAACACCAGGCTCTCTCATTCTGCCCCACTGCAGCTCACTGCAACTCACCAGACCAAGGAAAGACTTAGAAACAGAAGCTTCGGTCTCTGAGAGTTGTGGGTCCTTCAAGTGTTCAAGAATCTCTGACTCCTGCAGGAACACATGACATAGAAACACCCCCCAAGTTCAGGGATGCTATCCATGAATTCCCAGTTGGCCCATAGGGCCAACATAGGTCTAAGCCCAAGCCAAAAATCTACCCATTTTGAAAACTAACAGCCATAAGCACCAATACAAGAACCGGGCTAAGTGCTGATGCTGATAGTGGACAACCACCCCCAAAATCAGAGTGGGATTAACAGGAAAGGGGAGCTAAGAATAGTGAAGACAGGAAGCCATCAGTAGAGATGTTTGACGCTATCTGAAAAAATAAAAGTATATCTTAATGAGTATGCACACTCATGTGCGTGCATGTGCGTGTGTGCATGCACGTGAGTAAAAGCCATAGGTCAGCTTCGATCAGGGTGTTGCCCTTCATGATGTTCATCCATTTTGTTTTGGGAACGGAATCTTTCACTGGCCCGAAGTCTGCTTGATGAAGCTAAGCCGGCTGGCCAGTGAGAGTGAGCTCCAGGGATCCATCTATCTCCCCGTCCCTAGCGCTGGGATTATAAAATGCTCATCACTACACCTGGCTTTTAAGATAGATTCTGGGGGTCAGAGTCAGATCTTCATGTTGTTCAGCAAGCACTTTATGGACTAAGCCATCTCACCAGTTCTGGAAGTGTCTTTTCCAGGACTTAGATACATTAGATACAAGCTCTTTAAATAAATTCCCTCGCTGTCTAAATGAGGAAAAGCTATAATGTCAAAGGGGCTCTCTCTCTCTCTCCACACACACACACACACACACACACAGAGAGAGAGAGAGAGAGAGAGAGAGAGAGAGAGAGAGAGAGAGAGAGAAACCTACTTCTAACCACATTGATTATTGAGCAATTTTATGACTGCAACCACCTGCATGTTTGGGCCTGGTACAATTGTCATAGAAATGGATGAGAAGAGCCATTCTGCTGGTGCACAACACTCAGCTCTAGCAGCCTCACCCCCACCCCAACACACACACACACACACACACATACACACCCCTACCCTTCTTTGTAGGAACTCAGACTGCAGCAAACCAAGACAACACATAGGCGGGGAGAGGTAATGAGGAGGAACAAAGAGCGTGGATCTCCCAGGAGGGGCCAATGGAAAAGCACATTTCTGCTCTGAATTCCCAGGACCAGCAGGTTTGCCGTTTCATTCAGGAATTTACTTCCTGCTGGATCTGGGCATATTTGTCACAATTAAGGGCTCTGGCTGATGTTGACAGCTGGATTCAGCGCCTGACTGCCTGACTCGGTAATACAGACATGGAGGCAGGAAGCTGTAAGGAGCTGGAGAGAGCAGCAGCAGGTTCCAGCTGACAACTGCTTGGGACCAAGGGACTTACCTCAATGGCATCTGATGTGTTCTCCTCTAGGGCAGAAGTTTCCTTGGCTGCCCCTTCCCTCCTGGAACCCTCCTCTTCTGCCTCCACTATGTCCTCTGCCTGCTCCTTTTGCGAGTCCTTCACAGGGTGATCACCCCCAGGGCCCAATCCAGGAGCCACCTGACTAGCAGAAATCTTGGGATTCTCATTTTCCTTCTGTGTGCTCTGGGGACTTGCCCCTCTTCCCCGGGATCTGCTGCCATCAACACTGCCAAGACTGCTGTCAGCTCCCTGGCTGAACAGCTTGCCAGGAGTAGGGGGCCGATCAGCATCTGAGCTGAGAGAAACATCCTTCTTGTCCACTGGCTGGCTGGATCTTGGAGACTCCTGAGGAGTGAAGAGAATGTCAGAAAAGTAGCCAAGAAGGTTAGAGACTGACACAAGACGGAGTGCCATTCTCTGACTCTCAGGTAGCCTTTGTGAGCTCTGACCCTGTTATCCTACATAGCTCTGTGTGTCTGTGTGTGTCTGTGTGTGTGTGTGTGTGTGTTTATGCCAATCTGTGTCTGTGTCTGTCTATGTAAGTGTACGCACTGCACGTGTATGAACTTGCATATGGAAACCAGAGGTCAACATCAGTTGTCTTCTTCAGTTGCTGAGACATGGCACCTCACTGAATCCGGAGCTCACCGATTTGGTCAGACTAACTAGCCAGCATGCTCCCACCTGTCTCTTTGCTAACACCATTAGGGTTATCGACGTATGCTGACATGCCTGGATTTTTAAATGAGTGCTAGGTATCAGAACGCATGTCTGAGGGCTGGAGAGATGGCTCAGTGGTTAAGAGCATTGCCTGCTCTTCCAAAAGTCCTGAGTTCAATTCCCACCAACCACATGGTGGCTCACAACCATCTGTAATGAGTCTGGTGCCCTCTTCTGGCCTGCAGACATACACACAGACAGAATATTGTATACATAATAAATAAATAAATATTTAAAAAAAAAAACAGAACACACGTCTGCATCCTTGCACGGCGAGCACTTTACCCACTGAGCCTTCTCCCCATTCCTCCCATACAGCTTTTCTTTTCATGTTTTAAGTACGTGTGCATATGTAGGCATGTGCATGCGAGTGCAGGTGTCTAGAGAAGCACTGGATCCTACTGGAACTAGAATTATGAAAAGTTGTGAACTACCCAATATAGGTACAGGGAACCGAACTCAGGTCTTCTGCAAAAGCAGTATGTGCTCTTAACCACCGTGAGCCATCTCTTCAGTTGCCCAAATAGTTTTGCAAAAACACAGATTGCTGCCCCTTGACCCACATCCAGATAAACTGAATGGTAATTTGTATGATGGTACAAACACATCAAACTGGGCTTAGAAATTACTGCAACTCTGCCTTCATCTAGCACACCCCTCAGCCCCGTCAGTCGGACCCTGAGACCTTGGGAGCCAATATTTACTCAAAATGATGATAATAGCAAAAACAAGAGCTTTTACTTTTCATTCATTTTTCAAAGACAGAAAGGGAAAAATATGAGGAGGGTACCCCTCCTTTCCAAGTCTCCCTACACAAGCTGGTCACCAGCAACCCCACAGACCTGGGGTCTCTGAGAAGCAGATGTCTAGATGGGATTAGTTGGGTAAGAGATGGAGCAGAGGCGACAAGGAGGACACAGGTCCATCACCTGTGACAGAGAGAGAAAGACAGGGCAGCTCTGAGCAAATTTGAGCCGAGCAGAGTGCTCAAGCAGGCTATTAGAGAAGTTCCACGTCAGGAAGGAGGGGCCCGGTTCCCAAACCCCTGGCGGGATCCGCTACACTAGAAGAAAGTGGAATCTTAGCATGATTCGTTGGGTCTCCTGAAAGGAGTCACTTAACACAGTGACCACACCCTGTTTAACACGTACAAACTCACTAGTGAAAATCCACAGCTGCTTCTGTTAATTCTTCATAGAGCTATCCAAAATAGAAACAGAAAGCCCTTCTCAGAAACCCAGCCAGTGATCTCTCCTGGGCTCAGGCTCAGAGCGTCCTTCCAGAAAAACATCTGTGCTGGCACTTAGGATGTCAGGCTGAACAACTCCTGATCAGGGATTTTTAAGACTTCCAAATTCCCTACACTGAAGATTAAAACTGGAAATATATTAAGTACTTAGAGTTTGGATCTGAAGTGTCGCCAAAAGGCCTGTGTGGTAGAGGCTTGCCCCAGAGAGGCATTACTGAGAAGGGATAGAACTCTTAGGACATGAAACCTAATTGGGAGGTCTTTGGGTTATTAGGGGCACACCCTTCGTCTCTTTGCTGTGCCCACGTGGTCATGCATGATGCACTGCCTCACCACAGACCTAAAACAAGGGGGTCAATCAGTCACGGCTTCACTTTCAAAACTGCTGGCAGATATAACCCTTTTCTTAATATGGCTTAAGGTTTAATTCAAATATTCACTATGGTAGTGGAAAGCTGACCATCACAAAGCAAGCTGGC
The DNA here is from genome assembly GCF_014885135.2 of Alexandromys fortis. NCBI lineage: Eukaryota > Metazoa > Chordata > Mammalia > Rodentia > Cricetidae > Alexandromys > Alexandromys fortis. The sequence continues at coordinate 1,512,137 of NW_026067973.1, forward strand.
AGCTCGAAAGAGAAGACCTCAGCATGGCATCTGCCGTCATTCTAGTGCAAGTCTGCTGAAGCCAAAGACAGAACCATTGCAGCCCCGGCAGCCAAGTGACAGGCTAATCCAGGCTCCCGAGGAATGGTAAAGGGAGGCAGGAGATGGAATCTCAAGCAAATTATTGTGCCTCCGTTCCTTCCTCTTAAATACATTGATCCAAGGAGTGTCAGCCTTACAGGGCCACTTGGAGGGTTAAATGAGTTAACACACCTTAAGTGAGGTAAGGAACTTAGAACTGTGCCTACCCACACTGTCAGGGTCCCAGAAATGATCACTGATGTTCTAGGATAATGAGACCCCCATATCCATCCTCCGAGCATCCTCAGTGTGCCAAATACCCACTGCCTTAGATGACAGATGACCATACAGACCCTGCCTGTGGGGCACTAAGTTAACACCGAGAAAAGTGAAGCTTCTCATACGGGCCTGCTTGTGAGTTCTGACTGCCCAAACCTAAGGAGCACTAGAGGGAGGTGCAACTGCCACCAGTCCCAAGAAGAGCAGAAGGTGAAGGAGAAGCAGACAGTAACCAGCACCACCCCTACCACTCTCAAAACTTAGAGTAGAGCTGCTGTTTCGAGTGTGTGTGAGAGCCCCTTCTCTTCACCAAGCTGGGGCCACACTGCCAACACTCAGCAGGAGCTCCATAACTTGTCTACCAGGCTCTGCTGCTCCAAGGAGGAGAGTGACTTTTACAGGAGGGGGGCAGGGAAGTTCTTCTGCATATGTGTTGATTTTATTGGTTAATGGGTAAAGCTGTTTTAGCCAGTGGCTTAGCAGAATAGGGCAAAGCAGGAATTCCAGGCTAATAGAGAAGGAGAATATAGGCGGAGCCAAAGAAACGCCATGTAGCTGCAGAAGGAGACAGATGCCAAAGCTTTACGTGGTAAACCACTGCCATGTGACCATACACAGATTAATAAAAATGGGTTAATTCAAGATGTAAGAGCTAGTTAGAAATACAATAAAATCATTGGCCACACAGCGTTACAATTAATATAGTTTCTGTGTGTGATTATTTCGGGTCTGGGTGGCCAGGAAACAAACAGTCTCTGCCAGCAGGGGTGCCTGTTTACCACAAGAGTCGTTCAGAAAATGGGACCAGTCCGTGCTAAGTCAGGTTCATCCTGGAATTAAGAAAGGCTCTCCTGTCCTTGTCCTTCAGTCAGAGGCTGAAACCTAGTCCTAATTGGGTTACCTAGCAACAAGCTTTGGCTTAGGAGACAGAAGAAGTATCAGACACCAGACAGCCCTTGATGCTTCTCACAGTTCAGCCCCACCATGTCATACATCCCCTCCTGCCTGTGCTTGAGCACTGTGCTATTGCTCTGCTCGGCAATGCACATTCTCTTGGGTTTTTAAAGATATCGTGAGACTTGGCACATGTTAAGCCTCTACTCTACCACTAGGCCACATATTCTCGACACAAACACTCCCCCACCTCCTGACAAACTACTGGTCCTCTCCCAGGAAGCCTTCCTTGGTCTTTGGTCCCTCAACACTCTGCCAAGTACCTATAAGAGCTATGGGTTTTCTCTGTTAATTTTCCTTACTAGATCCCTACTGTGCTCAGAGCCCGGCTTCTGGCAATAGAAGGATGTTCAAAAATGTCTCAACTATGGTTGTCTTGTTTTTGTTTTTGTAAAAATACACGTGTTACTGTACAGTGGTGGAAATCTCAGCACTTAGGAGGCAGAGGCAGGCAGATCTCTGAGAGTTCGAGGACAGCCTGGTATACAGAGCAAGTTCCGGGACAGTCAGGGCTACAGAGAACCCTGTTTTAGAAAAGAAAAAAGAACGCATGTGTGGGGGAGTGGTAAGAGTTGAGGTTTCCCTTCTTTCTCTCTTAAATGGAGATGTAATATTTATTTGCCAAAGTTATGTGTGAATTAGACTATTTCGTTACAGTGTTTATTAAATAAAATGTTAAATCTTAACTATTCAAAACGATGAAAATACAAGTAGACCATAAAACTCAGAGAGTGGCCAGGTATGGTGGTAAATGCCTTTAAGCCCAGCTCTCAAGAGGCAGAAGCAGGCAGAACTCTGTGAATTCAAGGTCAGTCTGGTCTATAACAAGCTCCAGGCCAGACAAGGCAACACTGTGAGACACTGCCTCAAAAAAGAATATTTATTTGTATTAGTATTAGCATTATTGAATTAAAAATGCTTAAACTCAAAGTGTATCAGTGACTAGGGATGCAATTCAGTAGTATACCAAGTGCCTAGTATACCTGAGACTGGGCTCTGTGCCCAATACTAAGGGGAAGGGAGAGAATAGCAGATATAGGTAGATTCTTTTTTCTTTCCTTTAAAAAAAATAGCTGTAGGTCTTGGTTTTTATTTATTTATTTTTAAAGACTTTGCTTTATTCATGTGTGTATCTGTCTATCTGTGTGTCTGTGTGTATATGACATAGGTGTATGGTTTACTCGCCAGAAGAGGGCATAAGACCCACTGGAATTACAAACAGTTGTGAGCCACCTGATAAGGGTGAAAGGAACCAGCCCTGTGGTCCTTGGGAAGAACAGCAAGTGCTCTTAACCAGTGAGCCATCTCTTGAGCCCCAAGATTCCCATAGTTATACTGAGAGAACACAATCCCACTACAAGAACACTGAGCTTCATCTAGGCAACTCTCAGGCTTAAACCCTTGAAGATGAATTTCAGCGGGGGCATGGCTCACTGATAGAGAGTTTGCCTAAAGTGTACGGCCCCAGCTTCCACCTTCAGCTCCCTCCCACTCTCTGAAAATGAAGAGTTCCATGTGACTGGATGATCTCAATCTGTCTACCTAAACATAAAATTGATAAAATAAGGCAACCATTAAAATAAATAAATGGCCTTAAAAATAAAATAAAATAAAATAAATGGCCTTGGTCTGCGCCCACACCTATTGATGACATCCATAGGCCAGCCAGAAATGGGTGGAGAAAGCAGGGGAAATTAAGCACTGGCTGACTGTCATCTACAAAAGGATGCAGGAAATCTAAGTGTCTCATCTGACTCCACATGGTCCCTGTTCACCCAGCCAGTGTCCCCAAGCTATCTATCCCCAGGCCTAGCTCCCAGTCAGAATGCACTCCCCAGACATCTCTGAACAGTGTCCTGCTCCAGACCCTGGGTGCACAGCTCGGCTTTGCCTCTCCATGCTCAAACTCCCCAGCCTCCTCCTGCCACAGTCTCAAGTCCTTCTGCATTTCAAGACATATTTCAAGATTTTGCCATCTGCACAAGGAGGGGGTGAAGAGGAGTGACTGTCAGAACCAGTTCTTGAATATTTAACACTTTTCAAAAGTCATGAGGCTCCCCAGGTTGCAGTCCCACCCCCTCACCTGCCCAGAGCACCGAGGCACTTGGGCTCCCATGATCCACCCAGGATGGGGGATGGGGAGGCTGCCTCAGCAACATGCCCATGCATTCATACTGATCTGGGGAGACTCCTGCTAAGCCAACCATCGGCCAGGGTTATTTTCCAGGTCGGGTGCCCATTCAGTTGGTCTCAATTCTTTGCACCCCGGGTGTAGTTAGCACTTTCCAGTCACACTGATATCATCCTGTGACTTCTAAGCCTTGGCTCCCTCCCTCTCCTTTGATGGCTTTTCATCAGCACCACATGACCACACACTGCCAGCTCACCGCCCTCTGCCTCTGGCTCCCCATCAGAAGCCTTCTTGGGGTGGGTCCCATGAGCCCTTCCCTTTCCGTCTGTAGTAGACTAGCAATCGGTTTAGACTGGAAAGCAGAAGAGGGAGACGCTGACAGCTGCATTCCTGCCATCCTGCTGCCCTCTTATGGAAGAAAGAGCAATGTGACTGCTTGGTGACATGGGGCAGCATGAACCTAGGAAGAAGGGCTGCAGCTGCAGCTGGAGCTAACTGCAAGACTGGGGAGCCAGGGGTCGTTATACACCAAGACAAAAGCCATTTCAAAGGTCAGTGCCCAAGTGGAGGCAGCTTTGTCTGCCTAGAAGCCTACACTGATCTCCAACACTAATATAACCCCCAAGAAAGAAATCCTAATACCTACCTCAGGTTAGAACATAGGACTCCCACACCCCATGTGGCAGACAACTGAAGATAGGTGTATGAGGTGTCTAAGCATCACCTATACTCCGGACATTCCCCACCACCACCACCGTGGTGCCAAGCAAGCTAGGAAAATGTTTTAAAAGCTCCTGCTCCCCACACCAGCAAAGGGAAAACTTCAGAATTCCAAACCATATCAAAGGAGAAACACCTTTCTTGGTGACATCTGTAATCCATTAAGAAGCAGTTATGATCAAGCTACAGTGGAATCTCAATCTACAAGCTGACTGCAAGGAACACACACCTACTGTACCCAGAGAGTGAGAAAGCCACCAGCCTGTCTAGATACCCTCCACTCCGTTCTCTCTGCTGCTAAATAAAAGACACCCCGCACTTCCTGTGTCCCAGGGAGTGGGCTAGGTGCTAGGTACACAGTCACAAATTATGCAGGATCTTCACCCTCACTGTGCCTGGTCCCCTGGAAACCACTCTCTTTCTCCAAACATGCCAGCTTTCATGACACCCCTTCTAGTCACAGACATCACTCAGGTGCAAACTGAGGGCCCTCTTTGAGTCCAACGGTCAGTCAGCACTGGTTAACCGTGGCTGAGAAGAAAACAAAGTCCTCCCACAGGGAACTGAACAGAATTCTTTACCCAAGCAGACCAGCTCCGCTCAGAAGGAGCAGTTTCAGAGCAGACGTGTATCAGATTGGAGATACAGATGGGACAGTCGGGAAAAGGGCTGCATTTGGCAGGAAGTGTTAAAGTCACAATCAAAACATAGCTGACTGTGCAGAACCGAAAGGCTGAACAGATTCCGGGATAATGAGCAAAGCCTCACTATGAAATGGTCCCGTCCCAAAGGTAGAGTTAGATCCCCTTAAGAGACGCACCTACAGTGAGGTCTCAAGTACCAATCCAGAGCCTGCCAGCCACTGTGTGGACTGAGACTCCAAGGAGTGGGGAGAAAGCAGGAAATATCTGTCAGAAATAAAAAGAGATTGAGCCAGTGAGCCCATTCGGTGGGTAAAGGTACTTGTGGCCCAGCTTGAGAACCTGAGTTCAATCCCAGGAACCTCATGAAAGGAGAAAACTGACTCCAACCTCCACACATACTCTGTGACACACACACATAGGTAGATAAATAAGTTAAAATGCAATTTAAAAAAATAATAAGGGAGGCTGAGGAGATGTCTCAGAGGGTCAGAGGGCCACAGGAGGATCGCAGGGGCATGCTGGCTGCTAGCCTAGCACCAGGCTCAGGGAGAGACTGTATCTTAAGGGGATAACTAGGCAGTGGGGATAGAACAGAAACCCAATGTCCTCCTCTGGTCTCCACGTGCACTTGAGCATATGATCCAGCAAACATATATGTGCAACACACACACAGTCACATACACACAAAGAAGAGGGATAATAAAGAAGTCAACTACAATTTGTGATGGGAGCACCTTTGCTTTTCTGGCCAGCTTTGTGGTCATTCTAATAATATAAAAGTGATTTTGCCTTTAAGGTGTGGAAGGCACGAATAAAAACATAATATATAAGACCTGTGTGAGGCTTAGACCTGCAGTCAGCATTTAAATGCCTTCATGAATTGAATCTAATTGGCAAACTTCACGATTCATTGCTTATAACAAGTATTTTAGGAAAATTTAGAGAACTGTTAATGGCTTAGAAATTAATAAATCAGGGGTGGGAAGTTAAAAAATAAAAAATTAATAAATCAGACATTAGACTGAGAACACACAGTTCCTATGACTTCTATGTCCAGGCTCCAAAACATGCACGGAAGGTCTGAGTGTGAATACGGAAGGTCTGAGTGTGAATACACAGTGACTCACACTGCCTGTGTGCTCTCCAGAAAAAAATACGCTAGCAGCAGCGTGGGTCAGACTTCAGAGAAACGCGGGACCTTGCAGGCATGCTCCAGAAGCTATTCCTACCCATCTGTTTTTTTCCACCCTTTCCATCTTTGCTTGGGCTCTTTGTTTACCTAAACTGTCCCCCGTCTAAAATCTGGCTTCTCTTCAAAGCCCAGGGCAAATGTCATCTCTTCCACCAAGTTTGCCTGCTGTCTGGGCAAGAAAGCTCTTCCCAGTGCAGTGTACAGGAGGCAAGAGCCATAAGCACACACATCTCATTATGCTCAAAGCACCAGCTAGTGCAGGGACTTCACCAAGAACTGGTCATTTGAGAGCTGAGAGGATGCATTCCCTGAACCCCAGAAATCCTGGACAGACCCTTTTCCAAATATGCTTCACAGACGGCAGAGCTTCAGAGGAGGAAAAATGAGGCCCGAGGCTCTAGCAGCAGCGTTCCCAGGCTCTTACCTCATACTCAAAGTTACCTCCCAGGGCACTGAGGTCCAGGTGCAGGTTCTTGAGAAGTTCACCGGAGCTTCGGACACTCTGCAAGAAAAAAACAACTATGAGCAGTGTCTTAGTTAGGGTTTTTGTTGCTATGATAGTGTTCATGACCAAAAGCCAGTTGGGGAGGAAAGGGCTTACTTCAGCTTCCACTCTCAGGGCATAGTCAGCTACCAAAGAACTTGGAAGGGACCAGCAGCCAGAACTGACGCGGAGACCATGGAGGAGTGCTACTTACTAGCTTGATCCTCTTGCTCAGCCTGCTTGTTATTTATTTATTTGTCTGTTTGTTTATGGTTTTTTAAGACAAGGTTCTCTCTGTAGCTCTGGCTGGCCTGGAACTCACTTTGTAGCTCAGGCTGGCCTCCAACTCACAGAGATCTGTCTGCTTCTGCCTCCCAAGAGCATGGATTAAAGGCATGCGCCACCACTACCTAACTGCTTAGCCTGCATTTGTATGCAGCTCAGTCAGGACCACCTGTTCAGAGACAGCACCATCCACAACATGGGCACACACTAATCACTTATTAAGAAAATGGTTCACAGGCTTGCTTACAGACCAATCCTATGGAAGCAGTTTTCTCAATCAGGGTTCCCTCTTCTCAGATAACTCTCGCTTGTGTCAAGTTGACAAAAAGAAAAAAGTGCTAAGTCTAAAGAAATTGGCCAGCCCAACACGAAGGGCACGCGCGGAGAGTAGGGGTGCCCTGGTGAGGCTTTGGAGGACTCCAGGGCAGGCCCTCCACTAAGGCCTCGCTAAGCAGCCCTGTATCCAGTGAGCACAAGGCCAAGCAAGTATGTTGTGTTCTCCAGCTCAGACCTAAGAGGCATACAGACTGGTTGAGAAAGAAAGTTATGGGTGGAAAAAAACCACTTTTATTTATTTTTAAAATGGCTGGGAGGTTAGCCAAATAGAACTAATCCATGTATCTACCAACAGATGAGCGCAAAGACAGAACATGGAACACACACAACAGGCTTCAAAATGAGTGTTTACATACTCGCTGCAGCATACTGAGTGAGAAGGTGCCAGACATCAAAGAAAACACTATGTGATTTTTATCATATAAAACAAAGAGAACTGGCAAAGTCATGAACCACCAAAAAAAAAAAAAAAAAAAAAAAAAAAAAAAAAAGAGTTCGAGGTTACCAGGGGCTGGAAGAAAAAGGATAAAAGGATGTATTTTCTGGTGGTTAGAATCTGGGACTATAAACAAGTTCTGAAAGTGGACAGTAGTGATGGTAACATATCATTATGAAAAAAACTAATATCCCTGAACTACTGTTCAGTTAGAATAAGTTGGGGGCTGGAGAGATGGCTCAGTTAAGAGTACTGTACTGGCTGCTCTTCCAAAGGACCCAGGTTCAATTCCCAGCACCCACATGGCATCTCACAGTTGTCTGTAGCTCCAAGATCTGACATCCTCACATAGACATTAATGCACATAAAATAAATAAATAAATAAATAAATAAAATCTTTAAAAATAAAGAAACATAAAGATATAGAATAAATAATAAGTTAAAAATCTTACCTGTGTGTGAGAGAGCTTTACCATGATTTAAATACATATAATATGTGTATATATACCTAGAGGGTTTCCAGGCCAGAAAGGGGACCTCACAGTGGAGGCCCAAAAATGTGAGCCTATTCCCCCTTGTCTGCAGGTCAGAGTCTGAGCTTGCTCAAAGCTGTTGACACAACTGTGGCTACACACCCTGACCTAGGGTGTGGTTAGTTGGTGTTTTGGACAATAAGATGCCCCGTGGAGGTAGATCCACTCCTCCCCGACCAAAGGTCAGAGAATTCAAGCATACTTCGGCTCCTTCTTTGGAAATAGGAGGTTTGATCTAGAGATACTTGGTCTAGGGTGGGTTCACTGCCTACACAACAGAATGCTTTTCTCAAGGAATGATGACTTAATGTCTCAAGTATTGGGGCAAGTAACTGTCCTAGCTGTCCTTTGTATCACGTTAAAACAGTCTTTTGCTTTCATCTCCACCCCCTTTAGTACTGGGGTATAAAAGTGTACATAAATTAAACACGGGAGAACTCAGAAAAATTTCAGCATTCAGTATTAAGTATTTGCTGAGTTGCCCTCCCGTTACCATCCTATGTCTCTGTGATCTTTCTTCCTTTTTTTTTAGAATATTTATTTATTTATTATGTATACAATATTCTGTCTGTGTGTATGCCTGCAGGCCAGAAGAGGGCACCAGACCTCATTACAGATAGTTGTGAGCCACCATGTGGTTGCCGGGAATTGAACTCAGGACCTTTGGAAGAGCAGGCAATGCTCTTAACCACTGAGCCATCTCTCCAGCCTCTCTTTGATCTTTCTTATCTCTGCTCCTCCTACTTAACTTTTATAATCCACACGCTCCTACCCTGGAACATGTGAACCCACCAAAGCTAGGATCGCGGCAGAAGTCACCCCAAAAAGGTGGCTCCCAACACCTCACCATTACCTGGTTGTCACTCTCCTCCTCGTCCTCCTCGTTGGTCTCTTCCCCTAAAGCCAAGAGACTGAGCGTATGCTTGCCCTCGTGGGTAGAACCCAAGAAACCCTTTGCACAAGCAGCAGTCTTGGGACCCTGTGGAGGATCCAAAACACAAAAGGAACAAGGGACTTACCAGAAAGACCTTCAGAACAACCCTGGCATGCTCCTCCCTCAATTCCCACCTAGATAGGGCCTCAATTGAGTCCCACCATGTCCATGAATCTGGCTCTAGTTCACACTGCTTACTCCCATCCCAACTCCCACTGTCCCAGCCACAGGGTGGGGAGATCAGCAAAGATAGCCTACAGCCCAGTCCAGCTCCCCGCCCCCCACCAGAGTGACTCTTCTCAGACAAGCTGGTGAACTCTGAAGACACAGCTTACGTCTCAGGACCAGGTCACAGTCCCGAGTAGGACACCCAAAAGGTCCCACAGAAACAAATCACATGCACAGCAGAGGAAGGACTCACCAGCGTGGGTTCCCCAAGCTGCCCAGAATCTGCCGAGCTCCCCAGGCTCACACTCTGAGATCCACGAAGAGCAGAGGGTGGGGCATCCCCGAGGCCTCGTAAGGGAGCCAGGCTCCAAAGAGGGGCTTGGACTGGGGCTAAGGGGGAACCCAGGACCTGGGCAACAGAACACATCTTGTTACAAACCCCAGAAACCACGTGGCTCTCGGGGTGTTGGAGGCAGATATATAAATAAAGCATCTAAATCCTGTCCGTTCAAATTTAAACCACCTCCGCTTGGGGCTGCTAATGAAACACAACATTCAGAAATACCATGTGCCAACTGGGTGAGACTCGCAGGCCAGCTTCCTGGTAACTTGTGTGTTAGTTCACATCTGGCAGAAGCTAAGACTGGGGGCTCTCCTCCCCTTTCGGGAGCCACATACCAAGTGAACCAGATAAAGGAGGAATGGGGCAGAGATAAATAAACCCCAGCAACTAGAAGTCTCTACACTTGATGCCTAAAACTGAGGAGCCGAGAAAAAGTAGTCGCGACATGATACTGACAGAGATGGAAGCAAACACCAGAAGAAAGTGCAAGCCTTCTCGGAGGGCTGTGCACTCAGGAGGCCACTACACATAAACACGTGCCTTGTCATTTGACTTGCTCTCCCTGGTTCTCAGGAGAGCCGAGGGAAGGCCAACTTCACGCCAGCGAGAACTGGAGTCAAAATCCAGGCTGGGTCCGAATGTGTGACCCCTCTGGCTGCTCACAGATCCTCACATTCCCTTTTCCTTCATCTGAAGATGATGGAGAGGGTCCAGGCTTGGCCCTACGGGGTCTGCTAAGAAGCTCCGAGGAGAGGATGGACACAAGGGGTCTCTGTAAGGGGCCTAGGGCTGTAGCGATATTATGGAATCAACCATCTGGCCTAACAGAAAAGCCAGAGGCCAGCATAGGGGCCAGAGAGAGGGCCCACTGGCTAAGAGTCTGCTGCTCTTCAGAGGATCTGAGTGCATTCAGTTCCCATACCTACTTCAGGTAACTCACACACCACTGCCTGCAACTCTAGTTCTAGACCATCTCTGACGCCCTCTTCTGGCCTCCACAAGCACTTGCACTCACACATTCACATTCACACAGTTGAAAATAAAATCTTAAAAAAGAGATGGAGCAGGAGAACTGACTCAGAGGTTAAGAGCACTGACTTCTCTTCCAAAGGACCCAGGTTCAATTTTCAGCACCCACATGGCAGCTCACAATTTTCCCTAATGCCAGTTCCAGGGTACTCAACACCCTCACACAAAATACATGCAGGCAAAACACCAATGCACATGGAATAAAAATAAATGAAGTAAAAAAAAAAAAAAAGGTAATGACACATGCTTTTAATCCCAGCACTCGGGAAATAAAAGAAGACGGATCTCTGTAAGTTCGAGGCCAGCCTGGTCCACAGAGTGAGTTCCAAGACAACCAGGACTGTTACACAGAGAAACCTTGTCTCGAAAAATTTTTTAAAAGCCAGGCAGTAGTGGTGTACACTTTTAATCCAAGCACTTGGGAGGCAGAGGCAGGCAGATCTTTGTGAGTTTGAGGCCAGTCTGGTCTACAGAGAGAGTTCCAAGACAGGCTCCAAAGCTACACAGAGAAATTCTAGAGAAAAAAAAAAAAGCAGGAGATCAGCATAGCATACTGGGGACAGATTGCAACACTTTTCAAAACTTTCGTCAAATTTATCATATTCGTATATCTATATATGAATATGATAAACATATATAGAATACACATACACACATATACATATATATATACAAAACAGAAAGAACAGCCAAGCAGTGGTGACACACATCTTTAGTCCCAGCACTCGGGAGGGATAGGCAGGCAGATCTCTGTGAGTCTGAGGCCAGCCTGATCTACAGAGCCAGTTCCAGGACAGCCAGGGCTACACAGCAAAATCTTGTCTTGAAAAAACAAAGAGAACATATCCTCCTCCACACTAAACCCCAAGGAGTGAAAAAGAAAGGTGGTTCCCAAGGTCAGAGTCACTACCCTCTCGGCCAGTCTGGTCCAGGGAAGAGGTCCCTGGGCAAATCCCAGCAGGGCCTGTTTCTGCAGTCAGAGGACACCTGAGTCTTAGCTGAGAAGTGAGGTAAGACATCCCTTACCTCTGCAGATGGCCAGACATCTGGCCTGCTGTAGAACGTCCCTGTCAAGAAAAAAGCTACCGATACATAGAATCGACCAGTGGTGCTGAACACTGGGTCGTGTTCTTCTCACAAATCTATCACCACGCAGAGACCCCATGTGAGTAAACGGAGGTAGGTGTGGTCGAGAATCCTCTCCAAAGTCACAGACTTAGTGGGGCAGAGAGGGGACTGAGCCCAGGATTATCTTGGAGAGGGGATTTCATATGGTCTCATGACTGTGGTCGGAAGCAGTGCAGGAAGCTGAGCCTGCCCCGCCTGCTTAGCCCTTCCACCAGTCCAAGTATATCAGCAAGTGAAATCCTTCCCACACTGTATTTATAGAAAATTACAGACTCCTAACATGGCTAATTTGCTAACGTGCTGGGGGCTTGAGGGAGGGAGACAGGCGTGCTGAGGCCTTTGTTCTCTTGGGCCTTTACTGAATCAGTGGTTAGCAGGGAAATTATATATCCCTGGCTCCTAGCTGATCATCTTCAATAGACGGCCATTAACTCTGAGCATGGGCCTGTGCATGCCATTGTCCTTCAGAGCTGATAAACTTGATGCCATTGGGCTAATTAAAACTTTCAGGATAATCTGTGGCTTATCTGATATTTATAGTACTACAGTAGTTATTAGGACTAACAGAGAACCAGTGTGTGTCGGCAATTAGGGACCAGAGGGAACAACTGGGTAAAGTCACAGCTGGGCCACAGCGGAACACCTAGGGAATTCAGATTGAGCCCCGTGGTCCTATCTGACTTGATTTCTGAATGAAAACTGGGTGACTCTTGAAAGGGACAAAGGGAAAGAATGACAAGGCCAGCCCCACCCGGTAGGGAAGTGAAGTCACAAACAGGGTCCACACAACCTGACATAGGTTAGCCATGAGATTTTCTGGGGACCCCGGGAGGCAAGGAGCAGAAGCAGCTGCATGGCGGTGCTGTGTGCCTGCCTCCAGGAAGGGAAACAAAGCTTTGGGGATGAGTACCTGCTGTGAACAGCTGGCTCTTCTCAAGAATCGGCTGGTAGAAAAGACTTCCCAAACCCCAGAAAGGGCCTGGATTCTGTCTAAGGGCCAGCATGGGTACCACCTTGCCCATCCTAACGAGAACTCCTTTCAAAGCCTATGACCCACGCAAGAGCATGGCTACACCTAGGCAAGAGAACCCAGAGATGCCCTCAGCTCTAGCCTGCAGGTGATAAAGAACAACCTTGAAATCCAGGTCATCTCAGCAGGTGGTCACTCAGGTAGTCAAGGGATCCTCGGGTACTGAAGGAGGGTTAGCATCAAGAAAGCAGACCTGAGAAGGCTTTGGAGCAGGAGCAATTCTACCTGTCCCACCCTGCTGAGCTCAGGGGCCCCAGACCTTAGGCCCCACTTTCTAAGAAGCCTACCTGGTTGAAAAGCTGCATCTTGCTCGTCTCTGCAGCAAGCCCGGTATCAGAACTCGGCTGGACTAGCCCCTGCCTGAGGCCACTGCTTAGCTGGCACTGTGCTTGCTGAGAGATCTCCTGCCTGGCAGAGGCAGCGATCACTTCTGGAGAACGTTCCAGCAGTTCCGGCCCCCAAGCCAGTAGCCCCGAGTCCCTCTCCTGAGCTCTGACGGCCTTGTGTTCACCCTCACTACACATCCTGGATAACTCGGTGGCCATGCCACAGACCATGCCGGCGACGTCTTTGCACGGCATTTCCTGCACGGTCTCAGGCAGTTCCAGGCCCTCCAGCCGCCTGGAGAGCTTGACCATCTGCAGGATGTGCTGGTAGAATCTCTGGTCCTCAGAGTAGTCTTCACTCTCCGACTTCTCTTCAGCAGAGCTCTGCGTGGGGGGTAACTGGGGCACCAGGAAAGGGCAGAACCGCACATCTCTAGGCCCTGGGTCTGACTGGCCCATGACAGGAACACAGCCCTGGGGGCTCTGCAGGTCCCAGGGGAAGTTGTTTACCTCACCTAGGACCTGTGAGCCAAGGGGAGAGGCCAGGCTGCTGCCCCCTCCACTACTGCTATCTGAGTCAGCCCCGGGCACACTAGGCCCCCTATCTTCATTGGGAAACTCCAGAGACTCGTGTGGATGGTGTCTCCCTTTACTGTCAGAATCCTCTGAAGGGGGCTTTGAAGCTAGTTCTGATGCCAGGGTATCAGGTGGCATCAGGGAGAGGCCCTGTGGTGCATCTTCAGCTGAGGCCTCTGGAACCTCGGGAGCAGCAGGCTCCACTTCCTTGCAGCTCTCTGTGGTGTCCTTGTTGACAAGATTGGAGACCTGTCCTATCCATAGTCCCGGAGGCTCTCTCCTCCACCTCCCCCTACCCAGGTCCCCGCCTTCCCCAGGAACTCCCTGCCAGCTCAAGTCTTCTGCGGGGCTGCTCTCTAGTAAAAACAGCTTGTTTTTCCTGGCAGGCAGTGCGTGGTCAGACGAACAGAGGGACAGGGAGGGCTCCTCCTCAGAGGATGGCAAGGGAATGGGGCTCTGACCTTTGTCCCCTCCAGGGCCAGTACAGCTCAGTGTGGCAACGCTGTGACTACGCTGCTCCCCTTTCAGCTGCAGGCCTCTGGGGGCTTCGGGAAGTTTAGAGTGGACAGGAGTCTGGCTCCTGCATTCTAACGCATCCTGACCATTCTGGAGCAGCTCAGGGATCTGGGCGCCCCCCGTGCTGGGTTTCTGCTGTCTGCTCCTCAGTTCCAGCTGTTCTATTTCAGGATCTGAAAATCCCAGGTAGATTTTCTCTGTTGCTCTCTGAGTTGACTCCAGACCCTGTGGGTCTCCTAACTCTGTCTTGCACTGGACCGAAGGCCTGCCTAAGATTTTCTCCACATCAGCAAAGATTTGGTGGGTCCGAGGAGCTTGGCCTTTGGAGAGTGGCTGCAGCTTGCCAGGAAGGGCACCCATGAAGGGCCATGGGGTTTCGCCCAGCATGCACAGGCTCCTCCCTTTCTTAAAGGAGGCCTCACTTCTAGCCTGCACCTCTTGGTCTAGGTCCAGATCAGCAAGCCCAGGTGCTGGGAGAGGGGACAGGCCACGGAGAAAGGAGGAAGAAGGCAGAAGTCCCTGCTCAGGCTGTGTTTCCTAGATGGGTATATAAACATGCAGAGAAAACAGGGGCTGATGGATTCTTGCTACCTCAGCCCAAGACCCACAGCAGAAAACCACCCTCCTTAAAGTAAAGCAGAAACCAGACAGAGAGAGAAGAAAGGCCAAAATTCCCTTAGGCTAAATATATGTCCCTTTCTAGGTTCTAGATCCCCTCTAAAGAGAAGGGGGAAAACCAACAACAACCATGTTAACAGTCTTTAAACGCTGCTCCACAGAGCCCTGGGAACTCGGTTCCTAGGGTGCTACCACAGGGTGAAGGCTACAATATGGTTGACAGGGAAGAGAACCACAGCCCCCGGTAAACCAGAGTAGCCCTGTTTGTTTTTAAGCTGGCCTCACAGAGCAGCCATCTGAAGGCAGCACTTTACCACTCACCAAAGCCAGGAGACCACAGCAGTGTGACCAGTCCCTAAGCTTCCTCAAGCCCTCAGATTCATGATCAGTTAACTTTATAAAAGCCTTATCAAGGATTCCCAGAAATGTCCCATGAGGAAGAGAGGAAGTCCTGGAAACTCAGCCAAGCGCCTTCTACCACCAGCACAGGTTGGTACTGCTTAAAAGACTTCCAGTCTCAGAATCTTGGGGCTACCAGAAAGCCTTAGCATAAGCCACCCTCTGTAAATACGCCAACCAGCCAGCTGGGAGCACACTTCTCCAGAGGCCCAGACCTCTGAGCCTATGTAGCCCATGATCCCCGGCCTGACCACTCGCAAACTCAAGCTTGAGGTGGCTGGCCTGGGCCCTCAGAATCCCACTGAGGATGCAGGGTTGCCCAGCTGTCTTTTCCTAGAACTACAGGGGGATCCTTTCTAACAAGGAGCTTCTGGGTCTCAAACACACATTCACAGAAAAGTCCGTCACCCGAGCCCACTCTGAGTCAGGCTGGAGCCTGCCAGATGCCAAAATACCATTTCAGATTATCCTGGGCTAGCATTCACCTTCCGCTCTTCAAATATATGATGATATTAGAAAATTCTAAGATTCTATTTAGAAAGCACCTGTCTGCATTCTTCTATAGGAAACCGGGCATAAAGCTGTGGGGAGGTAAGGGAGGCAGAGCAGCCACGGAACCTGAACAAATGACCGTTCAAGGCCAGAACTGACACTTTAGGAAAGAAGAACTGGGCTGGGGATGTGGCTCTTCACAGGGCTGAACGAAGCTGCTGCCTCAGGCTGCCGGCCCCACACCTGCACGAAGGGCACAGAGTCTGTCCTAAACCACAAGGTCTCACTCAGCAACTCCTAAGTAAGGGTGATCACCTGCGCCTCCTACGTTCAGACGTGCTGAGTGAGAAATAAATAATGGGAAGAGCACTCTGAACTCACTACAAAAGCTACTGGAGACCACGGGGAGTACATACCGTTAAACTGCTGCTACCCTCCACTAGCCAAGGACGCTGGCCACAAGGACCACGATGACGTCAATAAAGCCAATGGCATGTATGTATCAATTACAGGCTGACCTCAAAATCGTGATCTCCAGGCTCAGCCTTCCAAACACTAGGATTGCAGGCATGCACCACCAAGCTTTTCTTTTCAAACTTGAAGGCACTGGTGTAACGACTATTTTAGGGTAACAATGACCCACACCAGGGCAGCCTGATGCCAGCTCGTCAACCGCGCCCATCTCGCTGTTCCCCAGCCTTCCAGAGTGGGAAACAGTGCCACCTCTTCGTCAAATGCAAAACACACACGGTCCTTGCCCCGCTGACCT
This sequence comes from Alexandromys fortis, assembly GCF_014885135.2. Classification (NCBI taxonomy): domain Eukaryota; kingdom Metazoa; phylum Chordata; class Mammalia; order Rodentia; family Cricetidae; genus Alexandromys; species Alexandromys fortis. The sequence continues at coordinate 1,528,519 of NW_026067973.1, forward strand.
CACACTGTCACTAACCCTGCCGTGTAGCACGTTCCCCAAGGAGAGAGAAGGAATTACTTAGAGAAGTAACAACTGCTAGAAGCTGAAAGAAAAAGCCACCGGGTAAAATCAGACAGTGCCTTGCCAAGAGTTCACTACTGTTTTCACTCCTGGAGGGACCCACACCCCTTGGGCTGCAGCTCGTCTCAGGCTGACTCACCAGGGGACTCTTAGACGCCTCTTTGTCCTTCTTGTTTTTCTTTTCCTTTTTCTTTTTCTTGTCTTTCTTCTTAACGGCCCCAGGAGCCAACCACTTCTCCCGCTCTTGGATGACCAGCTTTCGATAGTGCTCATCACACGGATGGTCCCAAATGGACTGACCAGTGTTGAAGTTGAAATAGTAGATGTCACCTGTGATGTTCTGGCTAGGAGTGAGAGAGTTCAGAAGTTAGTCCTTTCCAAGGTCCAGCAAAAATATAATTCTTTAAAAAAGGATAAGTACTGAAATATATAAAATAACATAGCATTGGATAGTTATTTATTTCTTAAAGTGTGTTAAACATCGTTTGACACTAAGAAATAAACAAATAAGGAACTGAGAAATACTAGGAAATTACCCAGAATACAACATGGGAGATAAGATGATATATTTAAATATAAGAAATAAATTATACATAGAAGATAAATTATGGACATTCAATGCTGCAACATTCTTTTTTTCTCTTTCTTTGTTGATTTTATCTTTTTAACGAGCAACAAACTTCTGAAAGATTACTCAAGGAAAAGAGAGAACTAAAAATAAACTAGTTGATTTTTTTTTTTAATGGGGCTGGAGAGAAGGCTCAGCAAGAGCACTGGCTGCTCTTCCAGAGGGCCAGGTTTGATTGCGAGTACCCACCTGGTAAGGTTTAAAACGGCTTATAATTCTAGTTTCAGAGGATCTGACACCCTATTCTGACCTCCATGCGCAAATATATATGTATATATAAGTAATAAAATAAAAATAAATAAACTGCCAAGATTCATTCCCAAAGAATTGACCAGGCCTGGGGATATAGCTCAATTCCCATCTTCCATACAGCAGCTCACGACTGCCTGTAACTCCAGTTCTAGACTCCTGTTTTGCTTTGTTTTGTTTTTGTTTTTGTTTTTGTTTTTTGAGACAGGATTTCTCTGGAGCTTTGGAGCCTGTCCTGGAACTAGCTCTTGTAGACCAGGCTGGCCTCAGACTCACAAAGATCTGCCTGCCTGTCTCCCAAGTGCTGGAATTAAAGGTGTGTGCTACAGCCGTCCAGAAGTTCCAGTCTCTTGACACCCTCTTCTGACCTTCTCAGGCACCTGCATTCATGCTGTACATACAGACAAGTAGGCACACACATATACATGTAAATAATTTTTAATTATGTTTCTATACGCAGTAGTCTATGCACAGTACTTGAATCAGTACTTTCTGCTCTGAGATAGTAGAGATGTCCAACCCTCTAATCTCAGGAGGTGGAACTTGGAGGACCTAAAGTTCAAGGTCATTATCTTTTTCTACTTGAGGCCAGCCTGGGCTATATGGAGAGACTCTGCCTCAAAGGACAAACCAGAGAACTGACCTGAATACTCTATATCTCATGGGGGCAAGGACGAGAAAGGGTCTCATTATAGGGAACTAGCTGGACAGGAACTACCCTATGTAGACCAGACTGGGATGGCCTTGAACTTACAGCAATCCTCCTGCCTTTGCTTTTGCTTTTGTCCACTTACACACACACACAGCTTTCTTTTTTTAGAACTAGATTAAAGTTAAAACTTTTCCCACAAAGAAAATTCTAAGCCCAGACGAATGCAGTAGTAAATTCCATCAAATATTTCCAGCAGAATAGCAGCAACCCTACACAAGCTTGTCCATAAACCTGAAGAGGAAGAAATTCTCATTCTGTGAGAACAAAAACACGGCACAAAACAAGATAAAGACATTAGGAGAAAATGATACTATAGACCTGTTTCCCTCCCCATGGACACAGATGCAATAACACTTAATGCAATTTTACAAGATCAAATCCCATAAAATATAAAAATGATCATACATCATGACCAAGTGGAGCTACCCCAGGAATATGAAATCTGGTTCAACATTTGAAAATCAAGGTCAGAGAGATGGCTCAGCTGATGAAGGTGCTTATGGCCAAGCCTAAGGAACGCAGTTCACTGCCAGGATCCCACATGGTAGAAGGATAGGACTAACTCCCACAAATTGTTCTCTGACATCCATTCTTACAAGTACTGTGGCATGCCCACCCCACAAATAAATGAATAAATAAATGCAATTAAAAATTGATTTAAAAATTTGAAAAATCAATCAATAAATTGACTGTAAGAAAAGACTAAAAAGAAAACCACCACCTAATTTTATCAAGAGATGTAGAAAAGCGCTGGGTAAAATCCATCCACCTTTTCTTCAAAGTACCAGCAACAGCACAAATGTAGCTGTAGCGATATTTTTGTTTTTAACAAGTAAAGCTTGTCTGAAGATCAGAGGGCAGAGCTAAACCACTAAACACCAATGAGTGGTGGCAGACACCTTTAATCCCAGGACTAGGGAGACAGAGGCAGAGGGATCTCTGTTAGTTCAAGGCCACCCTGGGCGACACAGGATTGAATCTAAAAGAGAAACAGAGTTCACAAAGGTGATCCCAGCAGTCGGGAGGCGGAGACAGGAGTGATGTAGCTGGGTGGAGAGAGGATTGAATGTAAGGTGGGAGGAGCCGGGAGCTTCGCGCGCTCTGAGGTTTGGTGGAGACAGTTGCAGTCCAAGGACACAGTCAGAGGAGTAGTCTGAAGCAATCTCAGGAGGCAGTCTGAGGACAGGATCACCCCTTCAGTCTGAGCCAGGGTAGAGGTAAGAACATTCTAGTGGCTGCCGCTCTGCTTCGCCAGCCAACCTTCAGCTTTCACCCCCTAATATCTGACTCTGAGTTTTTGCTGCTGCTGCTGCTGCTGTTCTTTGGTTTTTCCTTTTGGCTTCTTTCTTTCTTTCTTTCTTTCTTTCTTTCTTTCTTTCTTTTTTTTTTTTTTTTTTTTTGTTTGTTTGTTTTTCGAGACAGGGTTTCTCTGTGGTTTTGGAGCCTGTCCTGGAACTAGCTCTTGTAGACCAGACTGGTCTCGAACTCACAGAGATCCGCCTGCCTCTGCGAGTGCTGGGATTAAAGGTGTGCACCACCACCTCCCGGGCCTCTTTTTGGTTTCTTGAGACAGGATTTCTCTGGGTAGCTTTGATGCTTGTCCTGAACCTAGTTCTTGTAGACCAGGTTGGTCTTGAACTTACAGAGATTCAAGGCGTGCACCACCACTGCCTGGCTCCTGACTCCGAGGTTTTATCATTAAGAACAATTAGAATTTACACTACACACAAACTCTACTGACAGAGGGGCATCTACAGGAAGCCCACAGACAGAAGCTACCAAATGCTGAACAAATGAAAGCTTCCACCCTAAGATCAGGAACAAAGCAAAGACATCCTCCATCACTGCCTCTACTTAATGATGCTGAGGGCTCTAGTCACTGAGGTACAAAATAGCAAGAAAAGGCAACAAGATTAGAAAGTAGGAGGCAAAATACCTTTATTCCTAGGAGACACAATCACTTCTGCAGAAAATCCTATGGAATCTTAAAAATAAATAAATAAAGCTACTAGGCCTGACATAATTGATTTTAGCAAGGTTGTACAGTGCAAGATCAATATACAGAAACCAATTTTACTTCTCTATAAAAGCAACAAAGAATTGGAAACTAAAAATATAGCACTTACAGAGGCATCAAACATGAACTACTTAAGGATAAATCTGATAAAGAGAGGCAACACATGTACACAAAAGCTATTAAACATTCTGAGCGATATTAAAGGAAGCCTAAATAAATGGAAACAGACTGTATTCATGGGCTGGAAGATTCAATACCATTTAAGATGCCTGTTCCCCTCACACTGACTTACGTGTGGTCCCAATTCAAACAGTAAAGTGACAAGACATGGAAATGCAAAGAACTTCGAGTGAGACTTTGAAAATGGGAACAAGGGGCTGGAGAGGTGGCTCTTAGAGGACCCAGGTTCAAGTCCCAGCACCCACAGAGTAACTCACATTCACCAGCAACTCTAGTTACAAGGGATCCAACTCCCTCTTCTGGCTTCTCAGGTACCAAGTATGCATGTGGTACACATACATACATGCATGCAAAATACCCACAAATACTAAAATCACAATAATACTAAAAGAAAAATGGGAACAGGGGTAGAACACCTACCCTGGAAGATTTCAAGACTTATTATAAAGCCATGTGGTCAGGAGAGAATAGCACAGAACACATGAGTACATCAGTGGCAGACAGCAGGGAATACAGAAACAGATATTTTTTTCCAGTGACTATGGGTGTTTTGTCTGCATGTATGTCTGTGCACCACATTTGTGACTGGTCCCCTGGGTGCCCCTGAACTTCTCATCACGATGGACTGGGAGCTAAAACTGGGAGCTGAAGCAAACCCTCTTCCCCTAAGTTACTTTTGGTTAAGATATTTTGTCACGGCGACAAATCAAACTATTACAGGTAGGTAAACCAAGCGTGGTGGCACACACCTATAACCCCGACATTCAGAAGGCAGAGGAGGATCACAAGTCCACGGCTACATGGTAAAACCACGTTTAAAAAAAACACCTATAACCTCAACGCATGGCAAGAGGATTAGGAGTCCTGGGTCATCCTCAGCTACAACGGAAGGTGAAAGCCGACCCGAGACCTGTGAGACCTTATCTAAGAAGAAAAACAGACGGAGACATGGTGGTACGCACCTGCAATCCGGGAACTCAGAGGATGGAACCAGAAGGATCACAAGTTTAAAGCTATCCTAGTCTACATAACAAGACTGTCTCAAAAGAAAAAAAAATTATACTGACATAGGGCAACAATGCACATAACGTAACAGTTATGATTAAAACAACAAAACCGTAAGTGGAGTGTATGTGCTAAAAGTTCTAGGATTTACCAATTGACAGTAATTAGGCTTGGAAAAGAGAATGGGATAAAACATGACAGGTACAAATAACTTTTAATAGCTTGCACTTTTTAGAAAATGAAAAACAGTTCATGGTCCTCCCCCCCCCCCCCCCCCCCCCCCCCCCGCGCCACCCCCACACACAAAACCACCCTCCTTTTTCCTCAAAGCAACTGGATCCCCCCCCCCCCCCCCCCCCCCCCGTAGGACAGGAGAGTGCCAGCCACACAGGTACACGAAGGCAGCTGGCCCTAACCAGACAGCTCCCCACCCTCCATCAGGAAGGGCACTGGGACAAAACAAAGCGCTAGCTTCCAAACACAAGCTTGAGTTCTCAGCACCAGGAAAACAGTCGGAAGCGCTAACAGATTTCCTAGAAGAAAGATACGAACCTGGAGATAGTCCAAGGGGAGTCTGCTAAAAGAGCAGCAGAACAAGGAGCCTGTCGAGTAAGAGGAGCAGAGAAGAGTCTGTGCCTTCGGCTAAGGAGAACAAGGTGGGTAAGATTGAGAGATGTGCGTAAGGAGAGTAAGGTGGGGAGATGGCTCAGCAGTTACGAGCGCTTGCTGCTCCTGCAGAAGACCAGAGTTTAATTCCCAGCATCCACATGGTGGCTAGCAACCATTTCTAACCACAATTCCAAGGAATCTGAAGTCCTGCTTCTGCAGGCACCAAGCACATACATGGTGCACACACACATATATGCAGATAAAACAGTTACACACTTAACGACAGGCATGGCAGTACACATCTGATCTATACACACATATACACATGTATATACACACAGACACACACACACCACTGAATCCCAGAGTCAGGTCCCTCTGTCTCTGACAGGCCAAGTTAGTGAGCTATTGTAATGACTTACCATGGTTTCCAGCCCTTGGGCAGTGGCGCTTCAATACCCTCCCTCGCCAGCCACATCAGTTCTGGTTCCTTGATGGGGTCAATACCAATCACTCTGGCAAAGTCAAGGATTTCTGCAAAAAGAGGAGGGTGAAGGAGGAAGGTGGAGGGTAAGAGAGAGGAGGAGGAGGGAGAGGTGTATAAGAAGCAAAATTGAGTCAATTCTTTTCTGGATTTTCCTTTACTCGTCAAGTTCCCGTAAATGATAAAATATGGTTTCTCTAAATATAAATAATAAATATACAGCACTAAGTCTGGATGTGGCCGTACCCACCCAGAATCCTAGCACTTGGGGAGAGGCAGGAGGATCAAGAGTTCAAGGTCATCTTGGCTCCACAGTGAGTTCAAGGCCAGCCGGGCTACTTGAGACCATCTTAATCATTAAAAAGCTCTAATAAACAAACAGGCATAAGAACGGGTTTCCTTACATCACAATTTATAAACAGCATCTAAATCAAGTCATTCTACCTCCCAACTCCCACAAATACAATCTGAAGTCACAGTTCACAAAAGGAGAGAGTAATGGAAACCAAGACTCCACAGCGGGGCCTCAGGAAGGACCCAGGCCACAACCGAAACCTCACAGTGGGGAGGCCTCAGGAAGAACCCAGGCCACAGCCGGAACCATCCAGAATGAGGGCAACCTTACTAAAAGATAAACTTTCAGAAGATTTACAAGAGCTGGGCTCTAATGCACTTGGCCCTCAAGCCCCAAGTGAGTATCAACTACGTATGACTGAGTTCTTGAAGGACCTTGTAAACACACAGAACATGAAATAGACAGTGTGTGTTGTGACGATGGCTTGTACCGTGTGCCACTGTAGCAGAGAGAAGGCAGTGCCTGGTTCTCTGAGGGACAGGACGGTGCCCAGATGAGAAAGTAGATGATACTCAGGTGGCCTCTCCCCCCTCCAGTGGACCCCTCTTCTGAAAGGCGATTGCCTCTCACTCAATTGCACCATAGATTCTGGACTCCACTCTGCTCTGCTCCCCGAATCAGTTAGGAGAGCCCTTTGCCAGCGATCTGGAGGACAGAAGAGACTATGTACTATGATACTAAGAGCAATCTCATCTTTGGGGAAAAGGGTAGGTGAGGCGTCCATTGGAACATGTCACCAGTGGCCACCGGAATAATAAAATAAACACCCAGGCTTGAGTCTAGTCCAGGCCAGACAGATAGCACCAATACAAGGCATCTCCGTGGAGAAACTGAGGGTGACATACCTGGGGACTAGGAGATAACATTTTTACCAAGGGCCAGCTGACACTTAACTGGCCAGAGAATGACTTATTACGTAACTTTTGCCTTTTGTAGTTCTACATAACAGAGCCAGCACAATAGACCTATGGCAAGATATAACTTAGCCCATCTGGGGGCTGCCAGAGACCAACATAAAGGCACAACTCAACTGGCAAGGTGGGAGAGCCACATCACAAAGAATGTGAAGCCTCACCAAGGATACTGACTATGTGGAAGGGCAGTGAGTCCAGCCTACAAACAACCAGTTTCTCCCTGCAAGATCACTGCTGGTAGGTGGGACACAGACCAGACAATGCAGAAACAAGAACAGAGAGCTGCGCAGGAAGCACGGAGGCAGAGAAGGTAGTAAGAAAAATAAATCCCAGCACTCAGGACACAGAAGCAGGAGGATCTGCGAGTTCTAGGCCAGCCTGGTGTACATAGCAAGTTCCAGGACAGCCAGGAATATAGAATAAGATGGAAGTCAAGCATCCTTTCCCCAAAGTGCTGAGGACCAGACATGCTACAGGTTTCAATTCCTTTCCAGTTTTAGAGTATTTGCATGGACTTTAGAGGTCACATCCCTCATCAGAAATCCAAAAGGCAGATTCTGGAGCATTTTGAGATTTGAAAGAGGTGAGGGATACACAACTTGAATTTCAGGAACAATGAAGCAATAAGCAATGTGTGGTGGTCCACATCTGCAATCCCAGCACTTAGGAGAGGGAGGCAGAGCCTTAGCAGTTCACACAGTGAGAGTGAGGCCAGCCAGGCGAGGGAGGGAGGGAGGGAGGGAGGGAGGGAGGGAGGGAGGGAGGGAGGGAGGGAGAGA
>NW_026067973.1:1537477-1551968 GCF_014885135.2 Alexandromys fortis
AAAAAAAAGAATAACACAAAAAAGATGCATAGACAGGAATATGACATTTACACTTTACAAAGATGACAGTCCCCCCCTAAACCAATCCAATATTCATCTCCACGTCCAGGTATCAACAGTCCCCCCACACTGCCCTACCCAGAACTGATAGATAATCCTAGTCATGGGGCAACAAAACAACAGCCTGGCCAAGAAAACTGGAAACACTGCAGCAAGGAAGAGTGCTTTAGCCCCACTCGGTATTACAATCCGACAGAGACTCGAGTGGCACCGACATGTGGCTAGAGACAGACCCAAATGCACACAGCAGCAGCAGGCCAGAAGGGAGATGAGCCATCCCACTAATGACGTAGGAACATGAGAGAAATCAGTTCTCCTTTTGGTGGAGAAAGCTTTTCTAACTATGACACAAACAGAACTCAGAGGCTATTCACCATCAGACTGATAGACGACATAAAATTACAAAATCTGAGCTGGAGAGACAGCTCAGCAGTTAAGAGCACTGGCTGCTCTTCCAGAGGACCAGGGCTCAATTAACGGCACCCACAGGAAGGATTACAACTGTCCGTGACTCCAGTTTGAGGGGTCGGTGGGCACCAGACACACACATGGTACAGAGACATATACTATGTACTCAGAGAAAACATACACAAAAATAAACAAACAATCCACAAAGAATTATTTTTTAATTCTGAGTCTGGGGCTTTGCATCTGGGTTGGATCACTAGGACCAGAACATGAACAACAAAAGCACAGCTGGACAGTGACTCATATCAGTAATCCCAGCACTTGGGAGTCTGAAGCAGGACTGTTATAAATTGGATCTCAAAAAAAGATTGGCGCAAAGGGGAAGCAGTGGCGGGGAGGAGGCAGAAATCTTTAATAAATAAATTAATTAATTAAAAAAAAATATTGGCGCAAGATAATTCAGCAGGTAAAAGGTGCTTGCCACCGATCCTGAAGACCTGAGTCTAACTCCCGAAATCCACATGGTGGGTGGAGAGAATCGCTCTCGCAAGCTGCCCTCTGACCTCCACAGGTTTACCACGATGTGCGCACCATGCCACCCTCCAGCAAGTAAATGCTTAAAAAACGAATTAACAAATAGAAATGAAGAATATATTCAGTATTAGGACGTCTAAGTGGCAATCAGCAAACACACTAGGCTAGAAGCACATCACAAGGTGAGTGGGATCCTAGACTCACAGGGGGCACGTATTCTTACCCTTCTCTACCAGATCCACCAACTACCTGAGCCAGAGGCATAACTTGTGTCTATGTCCACAACTCTTCCTAATGTCAGAGCAAAGTTCAATCCCTGAACAGCAAAGCACTTCAGGGTGGAAAGGCCCAGCTCTGCCACTCAGCGCAGTGTGGAGCTACAGGAACCTCCCTGAACCTCTCTCACAGGCGGGGACAAGGACAGGACCTGACTCATGGGCTACTGTGGGGTTGCTTTTTGGGTTTTGTTATGATTGCTTGAGAGAGGATTTCGCTATGTAGCCTTATCTGGCCTGGAACCCACTTCGTGGACCAGCCTGGTCTGGAATTCAGAGATCCTCCCTCTGCCTCCCAAGCACTGGGATTAAAGGTAAAGGCATGCACCACTATACTTGGCTTGCGGTGCAGTTTGAAAGGGAAATGAATACGAAGTTTTTAAAACAAAGACTAAAACAAAGAAACACAAATTAATAATGCTACTTTGTTTTTCTTTTTGCTATTTTTTTAAGAGAGGACCTTAAACTCACCACCTAGTGACACTGTAGTGAACTGTAGATCCTCCCTTACTGTCCTGCACACACACACACACACACACACACACACACACACACACAATCTTCCTGAGAGCTGTACCTTCGTATCCGGATTTAAGAGATGCTAAAACTGAACCCAGGGCTTCATACATGCTAGGCAAGCACTCCACCAACTGAGCCACAACCTTGTTGCTTTTGTTGTTGTTTTTGAGACTATGTTGCTCAAGTTGGCCTCACTCTCATGCAGTAGTCCTGGCCTTTAACTTGTAGCAATCCTCCTGCCTTAGCCCCTTAAATGCTTAGATTGCAGGGAATGTCAACATGCCAGCCTTAGCTTGTTCTAAAGAAATTATTGGCCGGGCGGTGGTGGCGCACGCCTTTAATCCCAGCACTTTAATCCCAAGCAGAGGCAGGAGGATCTCTGTGAATTCGAGACCAGCCTGGTCTACAAGTGCTAGTTCCAGGACAGGCTCCAAAACCACAGAGAAACACAGGGTTTTCTATGTTTGACTAGCTCTGTACAAAACAAGCAAATTTTCCAACTTGGGCCCAAAGACTATAGTTTGTCATCCTCTGATTTAACCCAAATATACTGAGCAGCCCTGAGCATGGACTAACACTGTATTTGAAGAACAAAAGCAAACCAGGGGGTTGGGCTTAGTGGTTAAGAGCACTGGCTGCTCTTGTAGAGGACCCAGATTCAGTTCCCAGCACCTATGTGGTGGCTCATAACCATCTGTAACTCCAGTTCCTGGGAATCTGATGCCCTCTTCTGGCCTTTGCCGGCATTGCATACATGCAGCATACATATGCATGGCAGGTGAAACACCCATACACCTAAATTAATTTTTTAAAAATTGTGTAAGTAAAATCAAATATAATGTCTGCCCTCAGAGGACGATCACAACCCACCAGAGCTTCTTACCTTGCTCACTAGGGACGTAGGTCTCATCAGAATCTTCCTCCAGAATCAACTGGTCACCTAAGACGAAGGGTCGTCTAGCCATGATTCAGCCTGGCGAAGCTATTTAGATCCCAGCGACCCTATCCAAAGAGAAAATGAGTGAGCTGGCCTGGAAAGGAAAGATTGAGCTGGGTCACAGCATCTAGGCCATAGCAGACCCTGAAAACCAGCATGGCTAAGGAGCCTGCTGCAGCTCAGAGTTCCACAAACTCTGGGCCTAGGTCACTTCCCTGACTTGGCCCCGCCCAAGGTTAGCAGAGGACACACAATGCACCAGGAGCGTTCTTCAAGACTAGCTCTCTAACGTGTTTATCTTGAGGACTGGAGAGATGGTTCAGTGGTTAAAAGCACTGGCTACTCTTCCAGAAGACCTGGGTTCAATTCCCCAGCACCCACGTGGTGGCTCACAGCCTTCTGTAGCCCCAGTACCAGGGGACCCAACACCATCTTCTGGTCTCTGCCTGCATCAGGGACACACAGAACACACGTACATAAATGCAGGCCAACACTATTCATATACATAACACAAAAATAAATAAACCTTTGAGGAGTTTAACTTTGTATCCCTCCCAAGAATACCCCAAACTGTTGTATATGTCAGAAAACCCCAGTGACACAGAAAACACACACCCGTCAGTGATGCCCCTGTGCATGCTATCCAGGGCCAGAAGTCAAAGTGACTTCAGCACCTGCTCTGAGAGCACTAAGACGAGGACAGTTCCCACTGAAGGAGGAGGAAAGTGCTCCAGCCAATGCTTGCAGGTTCTCAAGCATGGAACCATAGCATGCATGGCAGGGGCTGGACATGAAGAGTCTCATGCCCTGTATGAAAGGAATATCATTGAGAGCTTTGGGGGAGAAAATGACATGAGGGGCCTTTTATTTAGGACAAGAACTCTAGTAAGACCGGCACGGCTGAATTGGAGAAATAAGAAACTGGTGTCAAGAAGGGCATTTGAGGAGGCTTCCGTCCCAGTGAAAGTTAACAAGGGCTTAAACTAGGGAGCAAGAAGCAGGGTAGAAAACGGACAAAGAGATGGCTATTAGGCTTAATGGAAGCACGGAGGAGGAAGGGAAGAGACGAGCCCTGATGGGTTGGGCTGTGTCCTTCCAAAACACTATGATCTGGCTTTATAAGAAACAGTGTCATGGCTGGAGAATGACTCAGAGGTTAAAAGCATTGCCTGCTCTTCCAAAGGTCCTGAGTTCAATTCCCAGCAACCACATGATGGCTCACAAGCATCTGTAATGAGATCAGGTGTCCTCTTCTAGACTGAAGGCAGACATGCAGACAGACCACTGCATACTTAATAAATAAATAATCTTGCCAGGCGGTGGTGGCACACACCTTTAATCCCAGCACTAGGGAGGCAGAGGCAGGCGGATCTCTGTTAGTTCCAGGGCAGCCTGGTCTACAAGAGCCAGTTCCAAGACAGGTTCCAAAGCTACAGAAAAACCCTGTCTCAAAAAAACAAAAATAAATAAATTTAATTTAAAAAAAAATCTTGGGGGCTGGAGAGATGGCTCAGTGGTTAAGAGCGGTGCCTGCTCTTTCAAAGGTCCTGAGTTCAATCCCAGCAACCACATGGTGGCTCACAACCATCTGTAAAGAGGTCTGGCGCCCTCTTCTGGCCTTCAGGCATACAGACAGAATATTGTATACATAATAAATAAATAAATAAATATTTAAAAAAAATCTTAAAAAAAAAAAGTAGTGTCATTAAGACAAAATCAACATTAAATGAGGGCACAAGGATGGGACCCTGACCTGATAGGATTACTGTTCTAAGCAAAGGAGGAGAACTCAGAGTTCTCACTCCATCACATGAAGACAAAGCAAGATGGTAGCCATGTGCAAGGCAGAAGTTAGGGAGGATCTTGATCTGTGACTTCCAGCTGTTGTTTTGTTTGGTTTCGTAATTTTTTTAAGATTTATTTATTTATTATGTATCCAGGGTTCCACCTGCATGTATATCTGCAGAAGAGGGCACCACATTTCATTACAGATAGTTGTACGCCATCATGTGGTTGCTGGGAATTGAACTCAGGACCTCCAGAAGAGCAGTCGGTGCTCTTAACCTCTGAGCATCTCTCCAGCCTGGATCCCCATTGTTTAAGCCTCCATCTATCAGTTCAAGCTGACTATGACAGGCGCTTACTTTGAAGCCAAGGTTTCCAGGCCAGAGATGCAGCGGCACCAGTTCTTGACTGACAACTAGAGTTGTTCTCTACGTATAATACCGTGTGTTACTTAGTTTGCATGTTGACAGTGCTGGAGAGCCTCATACAAGGCTGGGACTGGGCCTTTCCTCCTGGCCCTGGTCTCACCTCTAGCTCTGGACCCCACAGTTCTATCAACCTTCCCCACAGCAGCTCACACACGGAAAACTAACAAAGCAGAAACAAACAGGCTGTCAAGGCCATCCCCGCCTGAGTCAGCCACCCGGGTGTGACCAGCACATCAGGGCCTGGCCTCTCCTGCTCACTCCTTCAGAAACCTGACTGTTGCAGCTGGGACAATGAGCATGCAAAGTCCTGCTGTGACAGCAAAGACACTCCTCTTTCCCCTCTGCCCACTAGAAAGGTCAAAGTGGCCAGGCCTGGGGGGGGAATGACCAGGAACCTGGCAACTCTGCATCTATCCCAGATCCTTAGAGATGTTCCCAGATCCTTAGGATGTCCAACAGACAACCCATCAAGACCTATGACTGTGGCCTTCTGTGATCACGACACTGGTCCCTTCTTCAGTCCACCAGATCCCCAAGAGAACCAGACTCCGTCCTACTCGTTCCCACCATGCCCCCTCTAAGCAATGAAAAAAAAATGGGGGGAGGGGATTTCCCTGCAAGCTGAGAGAAAATGCTCCCCACCTCAGAAGTCAGACCACCCTCCAGACACTACACCCATGCCACTGCACTGAGTCAGAGACGGGAAGGGCCTGACTGCCACTCACTCTGAAAAGGAGAACAGAGAAGGACAGAAAGCAGGGCACAAATGGGGTCACCTGAGTCATTAATCCTCTTAATTGGAAAGAGGGGAAGAGAAAAGGAAGGGGCCACAGACAGAGGACAATGACCCAAACACAAGGTGAAGAAGCGCTTCTCAGACACAGCCTCGCAAGCACTGTACTGACCCTGTCACACAAGCTGAGAGATTCTGCGTCTGAGAAGTGTGACTTATCCCTACCTCCCATCTGCAGAGATCAACAACCTGGAACAACTGGAGTCCTCAGAGGGAAGAGCAAACAAGCCTCAAATGTGGTTTAGGTTTTGTCAGCTGGACACAAGCTAGAGTCCTCGGGGAAGAAGGCCCCTCGGCTGAGGAGCTGCTTCCATCAGAATGGCCTGTGGACATGTCTGCGGGACATTGTCTTGATTGATGATGGATGTGGGAAGGCTCAGGCCACTGTGTTCTGTACCAGCCCTGGGCACAGGGTCCTGGGTTAGATAAGAAAAGTAGCTAAAGCCAGGTGTAGAGGCACATGCCTCTACTATCGGCACCAGGGAGGCATAGGCAGGTGGAGCCTGGTCTGCGTGGGGTGTTTCAGAACAGCCAGGGCTACATAGAGACACCCTAAAAAAATTTAAAAAAAGAAAGAACAAGAGAAAGAAAGGAAACAGCAGTAGCTGAGCTGAGCAAGCCATGAAGAGTGAGCCAGGAAAGCAAGCATTGCTCCGCCATGGTCCCTGCCTCTGCTCCTGCTTGAGTTCCTCCCCTGATGCCCCTTCATGATGCACTGTATGCTGTAAGGCAAGAGAAACCCTTTTCCCCCCAAGAGGCCTTGTTGTTGGTGTTTTTCACAACAGAAAACAAGCCGGGGACAACTGACTATAAACAGAATTATCTATATGTAATTACCTACAGGCCAGGAGGAAACTGAAAAATCTGAATCCATGGGTTTTCCAAATTTCAGACAAGTCTCCTGCCAGGAATCTGTTTGGGCTGTACTATACCTTTCCCGGCGTCAGAGAAACGTGGCAAGGAGAGGCCAAAGCAGGAGGGCACAGAGAAGCGAGGCAGGGAAGGTGTGCACAAAGAGCGCACACCTCCCTGAGAGCTCACGGAGGTCGCTTTTGAGATGGAAAAACTTCTGTGGAGCACTTATCAAGTTTCCCTCTAGGCACTGGACTTGCGTGGCATTAAACAGATTCAGCTATCACTCTTCCCCAGCAACTGCTGCTAAGTCAGACAGTCCCAGATAAGAGTTCCAAAACTGAACTAGGCAGGCCCACCACCTCAGCACAAGGAGGTGCGAACAGAATCCCAAGTTCACGGTCGTCCTCAGCCAGGGGAGCTCAAGGACAGCCAAGGCTATTTTAAGGCCCTGTCTCAAAAGAAAAAGAGAAAGAAAGAAGCCGGGTAAGTGGTGGTGGCACACACCTTGAATCCTAGCACTTGGGAGGCAGAGGCAGGCGGATCTCTGTGAGTTCGAGGCCAGCCTGATCTACAAGAGCTAGTTTCCAGGACAGACACCAAAGCTACAGAGAAACCCTGTCTCAAAAAACAAAAAAAAAAAAAAAAAAGGAAGGAAGGAAGGAAGGAAGGAAGGAAGGAAGGAAGGAAGGAAGGAAGGAAGGAAGGGAGAGAGAAAAGATGGGGGAGGAGGCCAGCAAGTACCACTTGGTACTTGCCACCAAGCCTAACAACCTGTGTTTGATCCTCAAGAAGCACTTGGTGGAAGGAAAAAACACTTCAAGTTGTACATACACACACACACACACACACACACACACACACACAAAGAAAACATAGAAGAGTATTATTTCATATGAATTAAGATATGAGCCTGAGCCCGAGCCTAATTAATGGTGCCGACACTGAGACCTGGAGGACGAACGGGTATTTACTGACATTAGGAAACAAGTTCTAACATAGTAGCAGCAGCACACGTACAAGCTCTGTGTCCCAGCAGGAAAGTAACAGAGATGAGGGCAAAGCCATGCCGAAGATGTGGCCTCTGTCACAGAGAACTTCACGTTTCCAGAACAGACTGAAAAAGGAGGCCAGAAGAGAAGGAATAAAACCAGAGGGGCTGGGGCTGCCAAGATGGCTTAGCAGTTAAGGGCACTTGGTGCCCTTCCAAAGGACCTAAGACCCTTCTCAGCTCACAACCACCTGTAACTCCAGTGCCAGGGATCCACCTGACTCTATATCTCTAGCACTGAGGTTACAGCATGAACCACCATGCCTGGCTTTCACAAGACATGCTTACAGAGAAAACTACCATCTGAGCTCACCAGCCCCCAAAGCAAGAGAATTTAAAGAAGGAACACCGAGAACAAGGGCAAAGTGGCTTGGAGGGAAGGGGTGGAGACTAGGGGCCACAGACGCCCCGCCTCCCCCACTTTTGAAATAGACTGCTTGAATGGAAGGCAAGGAGCAGCTCCAACAGCCGGGCTTGGGAGGGCTGAAGCTATATGCAGGGCTTCATAAAGGGCTGTCAGAAGAATTTCATAAAGGAGGCCGAAGTGATGAGATTTACAGTCGAGAAAGGTGTCTGATGGCTACAAAGGAACTAATCAGAGACGGGCAAAAACAGAGGCACAACCGAGAAATTATGAACCATCAGTGGCTACCTAAAAGAAAAGAAGGGACCAATCCGGAGTACAGGAGAACGCAGATCTTGCAGTCTAGGTGAAGGGAGAGAAGAGAGAAAGCAAAGAGGATTTCAGCCAGTGCATTGTGATTTTAGGCCTTCGCCATGAAGCAACCCCACAGCAGACTGCCTAGAATCCGAGACATGCATGACAAACATTGCGTGCTGCGGGCACTAGAATGAATTCCCAACGTAGACTGGCCTAAATAACTGGAGAAGCTCTCCACTGAGACAGAAAACACGCGACAGATTGATATGGAGTCCAGAGAAAGTCGGAGACGATCCATAAGCAGATCTAAGCTCGAGAAGGAGGTATCAGGCCGGGCAGCAAAGTACTTTGCTGAGCAGCGGGTAACTGAAGCTCTGGGTGCAATCAATCCCCAAAGCTAAAGTCCTATGAGAAGCAAGCAGGGGCCTGCAAGAGGGCTGAGCTGGCACACGCACGGGAGCAAGTCACCGAGGCCAAGAAGAGGGCAGCGGTTTCGGGAGGAGATTCCTAAATCAGTGCAAAGAAAACCCAAAACTTCGCCTCTTGCCCATCTGGCCAAAAGATGCCAAGAGCTTGATCGAGCTTGGAATAGCCCAGTTGTGGGTTACAAGAGGAGGAGCGGGATGGGGGTGCGGGGGGTATTTTCAGGAGACGTTAGAAAGCCAGGCCGCGCACGCCCGAGGGCTCTCCTCTCCCACCTCAGTTCCCGCGCATCAACACCTCGCAGCACCTCAGCTCCCTGCAAACTCCTTGCCCGCCACGCCACCAACCCAGGCTCCGAAGAGGTCTCACCTGTCCCCAACCTGGGGTTCCCTGGGCGATGGCTCTGCGCCGCCTCCCCAGCACCACCCCGGCCCCCCACTTCCAGGGACGCCGGGGTGTCCGGCTCCCCGCTTCCAGGGACGCCGGGGTGTTGCCCTGCAGCGACCAGCAACCACTTCCGGAAAGGCACCAGCCTAGCAACTGAGAGTCCCGCCTCTACAAAGAGCCAATAGGTCGCTGACTAAGAGCCCTGCCATTGGATTGGTTGGATGTCCCGTCAGCTCACGGAGGTTTTGCCCGTTGCTTCATGGAAGTTTTAGTTCAAGATAGTGGATGAGCCCACCACCATCACCAAGGGGTTAAATCGACAGTCAGAGATCTGAAAGTAGATAAGAGAATTTTTTTCCGCGGTAGGAAGGGAGCATTCATAATACTAATAGCAATGTGAATTATCCATCATTTAAAGACCATCATTTTTATAAAGTGTGAGCAGAATTAGGTGAACAACAGTGATTAGCAATAGTCACCCCACTGACTGGGCCGTTAATAAGAGAACTATGAATGGACTGGAGACATGGTTTGATGTTAAAAGAGCTGGTTACTCCTTCCTTCTAACGTGTATGGTTGTGCCGGGCCTGAGGGCATTTAGGCGGAGCACTCCAGATACAAAGGCCGGCACATCTCTACAAGTTTGAAGGTAACCTGGTCTGCACTGTGAGTTCCAAGCCAGCTGTGGTGGCGCACGCCTTTAGTCCCAGCTCTTGGGAGGCAAAGACAGGAGGATCTCTATTAAGTTCGAGGCTAAACTGGTCTACAGAGTGAGTTCCAGAATAGCCAGGGCTGCACAGAGAAAGCCTATCTTGATAAACGAGAGAGAGAGACAGAGACAGAGAGAGACAGAGAGACAGAGAGAGAATGAGAATGAATATTAAGTGTTTGGTCTACATTTGTCTGTACCTCTGGTGGTGCATGCCTGGTGCCCGCTGAGGCCAGAAGAGGGCCTTGTAGCCTCTGGAACTGGAGTTATAAACCACTGTGCGCCACCTTGTGGGTGCTAGGAACCAAATCTTGGTCTGCTTCCCCAGCCCTACTGCTAACTTTCAAAACTAGTCCCTTGCCACTAGAGGCTAATTCTACAAGGAGGAACTTGAGGATGTTGTTACCATGAATCCAGACAGCAGGATGTGTTTCCCATGTTTAACTTCAAATCTTTCTGCTGCCCTCTGACCTTTATTCTCACCACAGATGAAAAACATCCCAGTCCTCCTCATCACCATCTTTTAAAAGGTCTCCAAGGGACCAACAGACCAGACTTGGAAGGGATGCCCAAGGTTGTCAGACCATGACCACAGACCTAACTAAACATTGCTCATAGCATCCTGTACCCGAACTTGGGGTATATGCTGGAGAGAGAGTTCAGCAGTTACCCACACTGCCCTTTCAGAGGACCAGCGCTTGATTCCCAGCATCCGAGTGGCAGCACACAGCTGGCTGTAACTCCAGTTCCAGAGGATCTGGCGCTCTCTTCTGGCCTCCACTGGCACCAAGCACACATATGGTGCACAGACATACCTGCAGGCAAAACACTCAAATACAAGAACCATGGCATTTCTATATGTGTGGTATTGGGGTAATGGTTGCTGTTGTTTCCTAAGGACTGCAGGTCATATCCTGGGGTTGGTTTGCCAAGTTCAGCAGCTCACTGGAGCAATAGAAGTTAGTTCCACTGCCAAGTTAATGTGTCCTGGCTGAGCTTTTATTTCTTTAGTTTTTTATATGAAAATTGCTGTCCTGAGACTCCTGGAACTTCTCAGTCCTGTTTCCAGAGTGTAGGGTTGCAGGTGCTCGCCATCAGCCCGTCTGGATCCATTTGCTTTCTTTGACAGTGGTTCCAACTCTTGTTACCACGATGGCCAAACATTTTCTGTGACTCTCCTTTGTCCCTTGAAGGCTAGAAATTGATGTGTTGACTGGAATTTGGGCAACAGTTACCAATNTTTGGTGGGGACGGGAGCTGGGATTGCAGGACCCGCTGATTTTCTTTTCTTTTCTTTTCTTTTTTGAACAGATGTCACCAAATTACTACCAAAAGTATTTTTTTTAATTTACCATTTATAGCTGGATGGTGGTGTCACATGCCTTTAACCCCAGTAGGGGATGGGGGGGTTGATGGGATGGCGGGAAGGCAGGCTGAGGCAGGCAGAACTCTGAGTTTCAGGCCAGACTAGTCTACAAAGTGAGTTCCAGGACAGCCTGGGATGGTACATAGAGAAATCTTGTCGGGGGGGGGGGGGGGATTACAGTGTAACCTTCACCAACATATTACCAGTAATAAAGGAAGGGAGGGGAGAGGGAAGAGGAGGAAGAAAGGGGTAAATGACATGAATGACACTTAAATATTATTGGGATTCTCCTTGGTTGATTGGTTGGGTTAGACTAGGAGTTCTGTTTTGTTATTTTTTTGTTTTTGATTGTTGACTGCCCTGGCTGTCCTGGAACTCACTCTGTAGACCAGGCTGGCCTGGAACTCACAGAGATCCACCTGCCTCTGCCTCCTCACGCGCTGGGATTAAAGGAGAGCACCACCATGCCCTACTTTTAAGTTTTCTTTTTAATTATGTGCATGTGTGTGGTCTGATTGTGGGTTTGTACAAGTGAATAAAGGTGCCCATGAAGGCCAGAGTGCTGGATAGTCCTGGGGCTGGGGTTACAGGGAGCTGGGAGCTGCCTGATGTGGGAGCTGGGAATTGAACTCGTGTCCTCTGCAAGAGCAGTGAATGCTCTTAACTACGGAGCCATCTCTGGCCCAGGTTGGTCCTGAACTCCCCATCTTCCTGCCTCTACCTCGAAAGTGTATTCTGTCACACTAGCTAGCAATGGGCTTCAGTTTACATTCCCTCACTATTAGTAAAGTTTGTAATATATGAATATTGCCCATTTGAATTTCTTCTGTGAACTACTTCTCTATATTCTTTATATCCTCTATATTGTTTGGACAGTTTCATTGATTTGTGGTGGTTCCTTGCGTATTGTAGCCATTAACCCTTTGTCTCCCCATAGTGTAGCAAATGATTCCTAACACGTGGCTTGTGTTTTATTTTTTTAAATGTCCCTTTTTTCCACTCGGGAGTTGTGGTAATACCATCCACAGCTAGTCTTCACTGAGTGTTCACAAAAATCCAGACCACTCTAGAAAAAAAAAAAAGCCAAAAATCTAAGCAGGGAGAGAAGAATCAAAAATCTAGATTAAGCGGTTCAGTGACTCTGTTTCAGGAATTATCTGAAGAGAAAGTTAGATTATAATCTTGACTTGAGAAACAGGGAGTTACCCCCCCTTGTGATTATCACTGGTATTTTTGGAGTTTTTCAATGATCACTGGTATTTTTGGAATTTTCCAATGACTCCCTTCCTACCCGCTTTGGTGGTTTCTTCCCTTAAATACCCCTTCTCCCAGCTACTGGGGTCAAACTCTCTACCCATGCGTGGGAAATGGGTTTCAGCTCCAGTGCAATGGTTCCTGTCCTGTCAATAAACCTCGTGTAATTGTAGCAAGGACAGTCTCGTGTGAGTTCCTGGGGGGCTGTGTTATCCCAAGACTTGAGTGAGAGTCTCCCTGCTCCGGAGGTCTTTCAAAAGTGCTTTACATGAATTACTTCATTAAGGTTTTTCCTTTTGTTCTTCTGACATAGGATCTCACTAAATCCTATGTCAAGATCAAGCTAAACCAGGCCGACCTAGGACAGTGGGGAGCCTGCCAAGTATTGAGATTAGAGGTGTGTGTCCCCACAAGGCTCTTGTCACTGTTACCCTGGTTCACAAATGAGGGACTTTGAAACAGAAAGGAAGGTCAAGTAAGGAGACTACCTCCCCGATAATAAGTGGGAGAACCAGGGTGCTGCTTCTGAGTCTGCAGACATGCTACATATTTCAGGGGAAGCCTGTCCAATTGGTTGTTTTTTTTTTTTTTGCCATAAGTTTTATTAAGGATGCCTTTTTAAAAAAGGTACATTGCCTTCGGGCCAGAAGAGTTCAGATTTCATTACAGGTGATTGTGAGCCAGCATGTGGTTTCTGGGAATTGAACTCAGGACCTCTGGAAGAACAACCAGTGCTCTTAAGCTCTGAGCCATCTCTCCAGTCACCCTAAGGAGACTTTCTTTAACATAAGGCTGTTGAAATAGGATCGGCGGGGCTGTGTCCCCAGCACCCTGGCAGCCTGCTAGCTCATGCCCGAAATAACAACACACAAATTGTATTCTTTTAAAGACTGCTTGGCCCATTTCTGTCTAGCCTCTTCTAGGCTAATTCTCACATATTAATTTAGCCCATTTCTAATAATGTGTGTAAGCACCCCAAGGTGCACTTACCAGGAAGATTCTAGCCTACGTCCATCCTGGGTCGGAGTTGCCTGGGAGAGCAGAGCCCTGGGAGAGCAGAGCAGAGTCTGAGCTCACTTCCTCTTCCTCCCAGCATCCTATTCTGTTTACTCCTCCCACCTATGTTTTAACCTATCAGGGCCAAAAAGTTTCTTTATTGCTTAACCAATGAAATAAACAGATTGATATATGACACTCCCACATCATAAGGCTCTGAAAATATTCTATTTTTTCCCTAGTTCTATTTTAATGTTAAGCTCTTTAGTGTATCTGAAACTTATTTTTGGATGAGATGTGGATTTGGATTCCTCTCCTTCCAAGTGGATTGCTGATTGTCCCAATGGCAGTTGTTGAACAATGCTTCTACTCTCTGATATAAATGCTATCTTTTTATTGATATTTATTGAGCTCTACATTTTTCTCTGCTCCCCTCCCTGCCTCTCTCCTCCCCCTTCAATCCTCTCCCAAGGTCCCCATGCTCCCAATTTACTCAGGAGATCTTGTCTTTTTATACTTTCTACTTCCCATGTAGATTAGATCCATGTACATCTCTCTTAGGGTCCTCATTGTTGTCTAGGTTCTCTGGGAATTGTGGTTTGTAGGCTGGCTTTCTTTGCTTTATGTTTAAAAACCATCTATGAGTGAGTACATGTGATAATTGTCTTTCTGTGTCTGGGTTACCTCACTCAAAATAATGTTTTCTAGCTCCATCCATTTTCCTGCAAAATTCAAGCTGTCGTTATTTTTTTTCCTGCTGTGTAGGACTCCATTGTGTAAATGTACCACATTTTCCTTATCCATTCTTCAATCGAGAGGCATTTAGGTTGTTTCCAGGTTCTAACTATGACAAACAAAGCTGCTATGAACATAGTTGAGCATATGTCCTTGTGGTACAATTGAGCATCCTTTGGATATATATCCAAAAGTGGTATTACTGGGTCTTGAGAAAGGTTGTTTCCTAACTTTCTGAGAAATTGCCACACTGACATCCAAAGGGGCTGTACCAGCTTGCATTCCCACCAGCAGTGCAGAAGTGTTCCCTTTCCCCCA
>NW_026067973.1:1552521-1600913 GCF_014885135.2 Alexandromys fortis
TTTTTATTTTTCTTTTTCGTTTTTTGTTTTGGTTTGCTTTGGTTTGGGTTTTTTGTTTGTTTGTTTTCCAAGACAGGGCTTGTCTATAAAGCTCTGGCCGTCCTGGAACTCACTTGTAGACTTGACTCACAAAGATCCTTTTGCCTCAGCCTCTGAGTGTGGAATTTAAGGCGTGTACCAACAACACCCAGGTATGTTTGTTTTTGGGGGCAGGGTTTCTATGCATGGTCTTGGATATCTTGGAACTAACTACGCAGACCAAACTGCTCTTGAATCAGCAAATTCTCCTGCCTTTGCACAGGTTAAAGGCATATGCCCCATCCGTGTTATACCCCAAATTCTTAGCACCACACTGTGCAAAAATCACAGTTCTCCCTGGCTGAATCTTTTGGGATCTGTGTATCTTTTTTCTGCCCTATGCCAGGCAACGTGCCTGGTGCCTGGCATACAGAGGGAACTTAGTCAATTCTGATTCGGGAGGCTGAGATAGGAGGATTTCACCAAAGAGAAGGCTAGCCTACACTGAATGGTGTGTTTATAGGACCCTGTATCCAAAAAAAAAGGAAGGAAATAAAAAATGAATGAATTAATTAATAAAATAATCAAAGGACTAGCAGATGAGAGGTGTAATACTGGTTTCTTCTTGCTCTGCCAGCGCTTTGGGAACGAGCTCCCACCAGGATCCTGCAGAGTGAACTCCATCTCGGCAGAGGGCATCCCAGACCCCTCTCAGCCCCGGAAGCTGGGCTGTCTGCCGTGGGAAGACTACACTTCCCAGCGATCCCAGGGAAAAGCAAAACCCTTTGGCTTTGACAGCCAGCGCCACAAGTCTTTCCGTCTCCCCAGCCTTCCTGGGTGCTGGAAACCGGGAGCTGGATTATGGTGGCCTGAGCAGCCGACGCGGCCGCAGGAGCCGGGAAACCCTGTCCGTCTTCTCGCTGCCGACCCCGCCTGGAAGACCCTGAAAGCTGCGGGCTCAAATCGCCATGCCCGCCCCTCCCAGCCCCCCGAGGGGCCCGAGCTCCCCGCTGAAGCTGGCGGCCGCCGTCCAGATGTAGTAAGCTACGGTTCTCTCCTCCGGTGCGCTGCGGATTTCTCCTGCCCGCTCCCCGCCGCCTGGACCGGGATCTGAGTGAGGGGCCTGCGGGCTATGCAGTCCTGATGCCTCCAAGGCCGCTTTCCTGAGAGAGAGAAGCCACCACCACCTAGACATAGGGGTAGGCAACAGGGACCGTCGCCAACCGGAGCCACAAGGCCCGGGCTCACCATGGCCCCGGCGTTGCGCTGGCTCCTACTATGGATGGGCTCGGGAATGCTACCTGCCCAGGGCACCCATCTCGGCATCCGGCTGCCCCTTCGCAGCGGCCTGGCAGGGCCACCCCTGGGCTTGAGACTGCCTCGGGAGACCGACGAGGAATCCGAGGAGCCTGGCCGGAGAGGCAGCTTTGTGGAGATGGTGGATAACCTGAGGGGCAAGTCCGGCCAGGGCTACTATGTGGAGATGACCGTGGGCAGCCCCCCACAGACGGTAAGGTGGTCAGGCCTTGCAGCCCTCCTCCCTGCATGATAGAGGGGTGACAGGGTAGGGATGCAGCAGGCTGCCCCGCTAAGATGTCCTGTTCGATGGGTGCCGCAGGACAGGCCCTTTCCCAAGCTGTTCCTCCAGGGTCGTGTAGGAGTAGTCTTTCCCCTTTCCCAACTCCTTTCACTCGCGTCCCAGTCCCAGGGCTGACTCCTGTCCTCTCGCTGGTCCAACCTTCCCCATAAGAAAAACACTTCAGTGGTAGCACCTGACCCAGGGGAAGGGCCAGGCACAGGGACACTAACAGGTGTCAGCACCCCTCTGGCTCTGGCCAAGCTGGAGTCTCTCATATCCCATCACCCAATCTCCCCTTCTCTAGTGTTCTGGGGGAATCTAAGGCCCCCACCATCATCTTCTGAGAACCCAAGAATCCTGGCACCAGTTGGATAAATCGGCTGCCACAAGCCAGCAAAGCTAGAGCGGTGCTGACATCCGTGTAGCCTCCAAGTCCTGGTAGACTCTGGCTTCCCCCGCCCCTTCCTCCTCTTCTACCCCCCACTCCCACTCTCTGCACTCCAGCCCCTCCCCCACTGGTGCCTCAGAACATGGCCAGAGGGGAACTGAATGAGTCTGAGGAATGAGAACCTCTTAAAGAAGCCAGAACTCTCCTGCAAGAGAAGGGCTCCGGGGTGGAGGGGAAAGCAGCCATGGAGGAAACACTTTCCATTATCCCGATTTTTTTCCCAGTTGCCAAGGTACTTCCAAGGTGGCTGGTGGAGGTTGTGTCCTCTGCCTGTGCCTTCTGGGAGTGTGGGCTTGAGACAGCCTACCTTCCATGTGGGGTTCCTGGCTGACCTCTGAGTGCATCTGCCGCCTCTGTGGGCGAGTCTGGGTACTGGTGGCAATGTGATTCTGGTACGTTTCTAGGTGTCACCTTGAATCTGATCCTGTGTGTCTCTTTGAGCTACTCTCAGTGGCTCCAGTCCCTGGAGGGTGTGGAAAGGTGGGAGTGGGGGGGGGGGTGTCAGGGAAGAGACAATGACACTTCCTTTAACTTGAACAGTTGGATATGGGAGAACCACAAACACCTACTTTCTTGTTACACGACAGGAGCCAGTCTTATTGGGTCCACCACACTCAGGCTCACTTTGGGTGTTCTGCAGTTCTGGTCTCCCCCGGTCACCCCCCCCCCCTTTTGCTGTGTATCATAACTTCCCAAAAGTACAACAGAGTTTGAGTATGCTAAGCCAGAGCTAGAATTCAGTCTGAGCCAACAGAAGGCAACAGTCAGGGAAGGGGACGTGAGGAGGCCTGGGACTCTAGTGCTGTGCTACTGCACGTGTCTGTGCTACAACCAGCAAGGACTTTATGGTCAGGCTGGGGAGGAACCTGGTCTCTGCCTACCACCCACGGCTTTGTCTTTTCATCGCTGTGTGGCCTTAGGCAACTTATATAACCTCTCATTGACTATTGCCTTGTCTTTAAAATGTGAGAAATGAGATCTCCTTTGCAAGATAATTGTGAGGATTAAATGAAACCACTTAGCGGAACTGCCTAGAAGAAAGTACTGGGTTGAGTGACCTCCAATAAACATTACCTCCTTCTCCTTAACTGGCCCAGCCACCTCTGCTTCTCCTGTACCAAGCAATGAGGCGTAAAATCTGAGCCAACGTGTTGACTACGTTTGGTACTGCGCGACCAGTTGCCGTATTTCCCTGGTCCCGTGAGATGTGTAGGTGCTCCTACACACAGCCCTTGGCAGAGAGTAATTGACTGGGGCTGGTTAGTACCTCCCTGCCCTGACTAGAAGCCGGATTAGGGGGGCTGGAGGTTGCATACCCGCCCCTACCCGCCCCCGGAACCCTGAGTTGAGGCACTGTGTAGTTGTACCTGCCCCAGACCCTAGTCCAGCCAGCCTCTGCTCTGCGACTATTTTGCTCCTCCCCTCGGCAGCCTGTGGGAAGAATGAGCATTCTTCTTATCCAATGGGGCTATCAGAAGCCCGAAATGGGAGTGAGGATAGCAGAGTTCTGTGGTCAAGGAAATGTGGAATTTGGAGGGGTGCTTTCTATGCTTGGGGGTCTGGTCTACAAAGAGATGGACGACACACCTTCTGCAGAAAGGAAGTGAAATATAAGTACTCCTTCCGGGTCATTCATAGCCTTGATAAAAGGGATGGTTTATACATTCTTGTCTTTAGAGCCAGTTAAAGGTGGAAACTCTCATGACCCCACCCTAGACCCTTAGAGGCAAAATTCCTGGGTGTCTCAATCTTGAGAAGCACTGACCAATGGAGGTACAAAGATGGAGGCTGAAGGTAGAGTTGCCCCAAGGTACTTCATGGAGTAGGTGCGTGCTGAGTGGTCCTGGAGGATGGGAAGAAGTGAGGCCGTTCCCAGTGAGGAGCTGGCACCTCTCCCAACACATTGTAATTGCTTCTTGCCTGCTTCCCACTCTGGCCCACAGACTACGAGGGACCAGAGATAAACGAGAGAATGAGTTGTGTGTCTGAGCTTCTGCGTGTTTGTTCAGGAGACAAGGGAAAGCCAAGCTAGTTGGTATTACAGGTTTATGCTGAGACCAGATCAGTTTAGGTAAATAAAACTGAGCCAAAATGTCAAAAAGCCTTAAATGTCAAGCTATCTGGTTTGGACTTGAGCTCTGAGGGGAAAATTGAAATCATCTGTAGTGGAAATGATCTAAAGCAAGCAAACAGATGTCTGAATTTTCGGGAGAATGGAATATAGAGCTACGGGAGGCAGGAAGCTCACGACAGTTCAGGGATAAGGTGCTGTGGAGAAGACAGCATGAGGCTGTGATGAGGGAGAGGAGACCAGGAAGCCAGGAATGTCAGGGCTTGTGACATCATGTGAAGGGTGAAGAAGGCATCATGGTTGACTTCATGATTCTGCTGTGGCATGTTGAAGGAAACAAGACTGTTGGTGGAATAGGGTGGAGGCAGGGGGATGTGGTTTGAAACATGCACGTTTTGGGGGTTTGGTTTGGTTTGGTTTTTATCCAGTCTGCATATCTTGGGCTGTTTGCTTTGCTGCGTGTCTCCCACCTTGCTACACAGCCCTGGCTAGGCACAACCCATGAGCCTTCTGCCCCAGCCTTCAGAGCGGTGGGACACGAAGTGTCTGCCACCACACCCACCTTCTTACTTTGGTATGTTGTTTTGCTTGGTTTTGAGACAGGGCCTCACTCTGCAGCCCCGGTTGACCTGAATTTACTATTTAGAAACACACTGCCCCCCCCCCCAAATGCTGACCTCACAAAGATCCATCTGCATCTGCCTCCCGAATGCTGGAATTAAGGGCGTGTGCCACCGATACCGGCTTTATTCTTTTTTTGTTGGTATTTGTTCTTTGTTTCTGCAATGAATATAAAAACTCTACATTATTCACAGCTCCCAGAAGAACTAGGGCTGTGCAGGTTAAGTCATTGGTCAGGTGGTCGGTAAGCTGAGACCTTGCCTCACTCCTTGTTCATCCTACAATACTATTGTCTTGACTAGTCCGCCAAGAGCCTCCCTCTCTGTGCTGTCTCCCTGACCATTGTTTACTGTTTGTTTCCTTCATCAAGCTTCGAGCTTTGGGGACTAGGGATGTGGCTCAGTGGTAGCTCACTAGCCTAGCATGCCGGTGACCCTGCGTTCACACCCCAGCACCATACAACTTGAAGTTCATCGTCTTTCTCTTTGACATTTATTTATTATTTATTTGGTTTTTCGGGACAGGGTTTCTCTGTAGCTTTGGAGACTATCCCGGAACTAGCTCTTGTGGACCAGGTTGGTCTCTAACTCACAGAGATCCACCTGCCTCTGCCTCCTGGGTACTGGGATTTAATCCCTGAGTACTGGGATTAAAGGCGTGTGCCACCATGGCTTGGCTATTTATTATTTATTTAGTGTAAGTGTGTACACATACAACAACCTGAGTGTAGAGGTCAGAGGACAACTTGTAGGAGCCAGCTCCACCATGTAGGTTCCGGGCCAAACTCAGCTTGTCAGGCTTGGCTGCAAGCGCCTTCAGCCACTGAGCCATCTCACCAGGCAGCAGGATCACAAGTTCAAGACTTAACCTGGCCTACAAAGTGAGTTCAAGGCAGTTTGGATGATTTGGCAAGACCCTGTCGAAAGAGAGAGGGTGGGGGGCGGAGAGAGAGAGAAAGTGTGGGTGGGCTAGTTAGTAGCACAGCACCCGCTAGCATGTGTGAGATCCTGGGTTCAACCCCACTATCAACTGATGTAGCTTAGGCTGGCTTCAAGCTCATTATGTAGATAAAGGTGATCTTGAATTTCTGCTCCCCTTGCTTCCACCTCTCTAGTAGGATCAGAAGTTTATACCTCTGAACAGACCTGGTGCAGAGGATGCTGGGGTCAAACCCAGGGATTCACGAATGCTAGATAAGCACTCTGCCAAAGAGTTGCATCCTCAATCCAAAACTGGGGTTTATTATTAAGAAAGGTTTTAAACATACACAGGGGTGGGGCACACTAGTGCACCCAGCACTTGGGAGGTGGAGGCAAGAGGATCAGAACTGAAGATATAGCTATTCTCAGCTGCATAGAAGGAAATTTGGGGGGGGGGGGGTTCGAGACAGGGTTTCTCTGTGGTTTTGGAGCCTGTCCTGGAACTAGCTCTTGTAGACCAGGCTGGTCTCGAACTCACAAAGATCTGCCTGCCTCTGCCTCCTGAGTGCTGGGATTAAAGGCGTGCGCCACCACCGCCTGGCGAGGAAAATGTTTTAATGTAGCTATAAGGACAGTACTACTGAGAGAGACATACTTTTTACAAAGGAGAGTGGGGGTTATGGAGCTAAGTCAGCCAGCAGAGTGTTTGAGAACCTGAGATCCCAGGCATGGACCACACCTTGTTAATTTCCCGCATTTCCTATCCTGCCTCATTTTCACTTTTAAAAAAATGAAAAGATGTATCTCCCTGTGCTAGGATGAGCATCGTTGACCTCTAACCCAGAAGAATTTAAATTGTTAGGAAGGAAACTTGGTGGCAGTCAACTCAGGATGATAGATATTTATTGAGTGCCTGTCGAGGAGAGCTTACAATTGGGCGGGAAACGCACATTTAGAAACACCAGTGACATCCAAGAACAGTGAGTCTAGGAACCGCACTGAGCAAAGTAGCTACTTCAGATAGGGTAGAAAGAAGCTCGCTGCTCGGCTCTATAAAGAGGTGGGAGGGGACGCTTCAGGAAGAGGTGCACAAGCTGTGGTGAGAAGCCGGGAGTTGTAAGGATGCTGTGGGGCTGTGTGGAGTTGGGGCCTCGTGCTGGAAGCAGCTGGCAGACCTCATAAGCCTGTGAGAGAAGATGGTGGTGTCTAATTTTGCTTCCAGGAAAACAGCTTCAGTGTGGAGGAGGGCTTGGATAGGGTACTGTGAGAGACGAGCATCTGGTTTGGAGCCCAGGGCCTGGCGAGGGCGGGGGCAGTGAGGGGAGAAAGGAGGGAAGGTCCCGGGATGCCAGCAGTCACAGTGCAGTTGAACCAGCCCTGTGCCGTCCCTGTGAGTCAAGGGCTGAGAGGTCCCTTTTCCCTAACCTCTCAGCTTGTTTGTACAGGTGAACAGCGAAGGGGCAAGCTCTTAAAACCCAATACGGTTTACCAAGTTCCAATACATAGTTATTTTCTTTCCTTTATGGGGCCAGGAAAGCCCGTTGAGACAGAGTCTTAGACTTGTACCCCAGGCTGTACTAGAACTCACTATACTCCCTAGGCTGACCTGGAATTTGCAATAATCCTCTTGCCTCAGCCTCCTGGGATTGATATAGGTGGGTTCACTGTGCCTGGCTTCCGTGGTTATTTTTCTGGCTTAATGATGAGGCCTAGGTGTGAGCCTGTGCATTTGGGAGATAAGGAAACTGGGGCCAACAGAGATTGAGGGGGTTTGTGAAGGTGCCCAGCTCGGGGAACAGAGCTGGAGCTCAAGTCCAAAGGACCAGCACTCGGATAATTTCCATCTTAGAGTCTAGAGCACGCTGACGGCCTTGGAGATGGTGGAGAGCCGTTCTTATGGGTGAACCTGGCGACAGACAGCTGGCCATGGGCATCTGGAAACTGGTGGGAGCTGGGACTCAACAGGTAGACTTGGAAGTCACCCCAGAGTCACCAAATGTCCTTGTTCTTTGAAAGAATAGTGAGAAAAGAGGACAACAACGATTAAAGGAGGAGTATTAGGTGTAGATGCGGAGGGAGAAGAGGAGGGATATTAGGTGTAGACGCGGAGGGAGAAGAGGAGGAAAGGAGAAGAGCATCAGAGACGGTGGTCTTCCTGGGCTGGGCTCCAGGCGCTCCTCTGCCCTCCCGGCTAAAGACAGATTCATTTGGGAGAGGAGAGTGCTGAGAAAGATGTCCTCTGAGCATTTCTAGACATTTCAAGAAAAAAGCAAAGTAGAAAATTGTAGCTGAAATTCAGGAAGAGCTCTCCCAGAGAAGCCCCCATGACTCGTCTCTCTCTGCTGTACATCCTCTCTCAGTGCTCTCCGTGGTGACTGAGAAAAGCCAAGCTGTATTCTGCATTCCAGAGTGACATTCTAGCAGGAGAGCCCAGAGGGTGGAAGGCATCCTCTGGTGTTGGTTCTTAGGAGGGTGAGGCAGGTGTTCTGAGGAAGGCTGCTAAGTCCTTAGTCTCAAGAACATTTTGACCCAGTGAGTAGAGGCTCCTAGGCTCTCAGACCTCCAGGACGGGACTTCTATCAGCCTGTGGTTGCCCTTACCACTCCCCACTGGAACCCCACTGTGGCCAGGATGACTATATTTTTGCTGGGGTGACCCCTCAGGGTCAGTGACCCCCCCACCACTAATTCCTCCAGGGCCTATGGAGATTTTGCCAGGGAACAGAGGTGGTGATTCCTCACTTCCCCTCAGTAGGTGAGCATGACTCAAGGACCAAAAGTTGAGCTTAAGCCAGAGGAAGGATTCACTGTCTTAGGGAATCAGGTAGCTAAGAGCTGCTATGGGGAAGGGCTTTCCAGGTGAGCTCTACGGAGAATGAAGGTACAAAAGAGGCTTCAGGAACCAGCACAGGGCTGGGGATGTAGCTCTGGTAGAGGCCTTGGGTTCCGCCCCAAGCACCAGAGTAAAGTTTCAAAGCCATCATGGTGGTGGTGGCGCACGCCTTTAATCCCAGCACTTGGGAGGCAAAGGCAGGTGGATCTCTGTGAGTTCGAAGCCAGCCTGGTTGACAAAGTGAGTTCCAGGATGGCCAGGGCTTCACAGAAAAACCCTGTCTCGAAAAACAAACAAACAACAAAAAAAGTCATTGTGTTGATTGGACTTGATGGTTTTTGACTCTGTCACCCACCTAATAGGAAGCACTAGATACCAAAAGAAAAGAAGACCATGGCCAAAGAGGAAAGGGTACACTAGATGAGTTTAGTTTGGGGTGACCCAATTCCTTCAGGGTCTCTTAACAAACTGGTCTGAGCCAGGCAGTGGTGGCGCACGCCTTTAATCCCAGCACTTGAAGCAGAGGCAGGTGGACGGATCTTTGAGTTTGAGGCCAGCCTGGTCTACAGAGTTCCAGGATGGCTAGGGCTGTTACACAGACAAACCCTGTCCTGAAAAAGAAAACCACAAAAACAAAACAACAAAAGCTGGCCTGAGCTGGGGTAAGCGCTGCTTGATCCCAGGTACCAACCAGCTGCTGCCTGGAGAGCAAAGAAAGCAGAGGCTTAACTAGAGTAAGGAGTCTGTGTGTCAGCTGCTTTGCTGAAGCAGAAGGGAGCTGAACAGGATGCAGGTACAGGACAGTCTGAGGCAGGAGTGAGCTGTTGGCCAGAAGCCATTTTTAAGTGCTAACCTCAGGATCCTTGTGCCCTTCCTTGTCCCTTTTCTTGGGTTTGGATATGTGTCTACTCAAGAGAGTTGATAAATCTATTTAGCAAGGGCTGAGAGCAAGCAGGCCTGGAGCAGCCATGGCTGCTCTAAGAAGCACAGAGCCCACGAGATTACAGCTCTGTGCACGGGCATGGTGAGGTGCAGTTGTCATGGCCACGCACTGATCTGCTAAGGCCCTGAGTTTGAGAATAGCACCTGTCATCTAGAGGGTCTTAGGGAACCTACTGCAGGAAATGAGACTCATTGTCAGTGTAAGAAGTCAGCCAGGCATGGTGGTGCATGCCTGTAACTCTAGCATCTGTGGACGGATGCAGGAGGATTGCCATGAGTCTGAGGCCATTCTGAACTACACAGAGGTTCCTTCCAGCCTTGCCTTTTCTGCAGAGAAAAACCCTCTCTCTCTCTCTCTCTCTCTCTCTCTCTCTCTATCTATCTATCTATATATATATATCAGCGTGAACACTTGCTGGGGCCAGGGAATAGTTAGGTAACAGCCGCTCCATTCCTAGGAGCATCTCGGGATGGGCAGTCAGCGAGTTGATGATTACTAAGTGGAAGTGATAGCCAGAGAAGCCAGGTGGTGCTGAGGACCTGCAAGAAGAGCAGCTCCATCTGGCAGACCCTTGAGAGAGAGGATATTTGACCATGACCTGAAAGTTGAACAGCTGTCAGGCACACCACACCGCCAGAGAACAGGCTAAGGAAAGGAGGCCAGGCCAGGTCATCGCACTATTCAGAGACGTCACAAGAACCACAGTGAGGAAGGGGAGCGTGGCAAGAGAAGCTCCTGGGGAGTGACCTGGGGTTAGTCAGTAGCCCTCAGTGTCAAGGGTCCCAGGATTTCATTCAGATAGGTTGCCTTGAGGTCCTCCTGTTTGAATTCATTCATGTGGCTCTATACAGCTGGCAAATCAACTAGAGGCTGAATTGCCTCTCTCTGCTAGGTGTGTGGCTCACGATGTCCTTAAGGAGGCAAGACTTGGGCTGCTACACAGACTCACTGGCTAGGGTACTAAGACCATGTGTGAGAGCCTCAGCAGCCTCCATGCGCCTTTGCCCGTGCCCCCTGGCCAAGCCCAGAGTCACTGTGGAGGGAATCACACAAAGACTTGTACAGAATCGTCAGTGTAACCCTCTACCACACACTAACTCTCCAGGCGGGAGGGACCAGAGAGTCAAGAAGATGAAAGGCCATGCTTAAAGGTTCATTAGAGCCAGCAGAGGAGGCTGGTACTGGCTTTGTGGCTTGTTTGTAAGATAGCCACATGGCTCACACTCTCTGAGTCTGTTTCCTTCTCTTCAAAAATGGAAAAAAGCCCCCCCCCCCATGTTAGCGTTACACCAAAGGTTTGTTCTAGCTAACTCTCAGCTCGGAGGTGTACACCGAAGGAAACAGATATCTTCTTTGGAAGGAAGACTTGGAGGGAGAACCTCTGCCCTAGAGGCTTGCAAAGGTTGCAGAGTATGGGGCAGGGGAGGTTTGTTTTATTCTTTTGTTATACTGAGGATAGAACCTGGGTGGCTCTTGTACGTGCTAGGCAAGTGCTAACCACTAGCCTACATCGACAGTTCGTAATAATCTAGTATTATTTAAAAGTAAGAAACAACCCATCTAGCCAGGCCATGAGATAGAGGCTCTGGAAGGCTCTTTTCATCCAGAAAGTTCTGAGCTATCCCTGTCTGTGGCGGTAAGTCCTATGGGAATGGAGCCCACTTTAAATTTGCCAGCCTCACATTCCCTGCACCAGCTGAGATCTACTGCTCAACACAGCAGCCTGAACCTGGGCAGGTGTGCCTCTCCCTGTGGGGCTTGTTAGCTCTTCCCTAGAAGCTGCTTCTCTCAGAGGCCCCCAGGAGCACATTTGTTTGTTAAGTGATTGGCACTGACCTAGTCCTGACCCCAAACTATATCTCCTGGGCATGGGCCTCCTAGGTCTCCCTAGGCCAGGGGACAAGGAAGGAGAAGGCTACAGGTGGCCTGAACCCAGCCTCTCAAGAGAAGTCAAGGGAAAGAATAAAGGAAGGAAGGCAGATCATAAAATTAAACAGCTTCTGGGGGGCGCCTCTTGGGGGGACTTTCTACCTACTGTCCAAAAAACTAGTTGTTTTTTTTTTTTTTTTTTGTTTTTCGAGACAGGGTTTCTCTGTGGTTTTGGAGCCTGTCCTGGAACTAGCTCTTATAGACCAGGCAGGTCTCGAACTCACAGAGATCCGCCTGCCTCTGCCTCCCGAATGCTGGGATTAAAGGTATTCGCCACCACCGCCCGGCTAAGAAACTAGTTTTTCAAGAAATACCTATTGCCTGGCAGTGGTGGTGCAGGCTTTTAAACCCAGCACTCGGGAGGCAGAGGCAGGTGAATCTCTGTGAGTTCGAGGCCAGCCTGATCTACAAAGCAAGTTCCAGGACAGACAAGGCTACACAGAGAAATCTGTTACAAATAGAAAAAAAGAAGAGAAAAGAAAGACCTATTGCCAGGGCCAGGCACCGGGATACCCAACTAGGGCTACACTGTGGATTTAAAATTCTTAGACCTAGGGAGGTGAGAGCCAGAGAGGCAGGTGGTAAGGGAGCATATGGTTAAGGTTATAGTTCCCAGTCTTCGTCCCCAGTGAAGCCCCATTTAAGCTGAGGCTTAAAAATGAAGGTCAGAAGAGGTTGACCCAGGCAGAGCTGGACTGTTCTGAGCCCTCGTGGGTAGGGAGGAGACAGTGAGGTGTGGTGGGGTTTGGCCACTTGCCTGAGGCTGAGTATGCAGGCAGGGTGGGTTGAAGATGCCCTGAAGGAAGCTAAACATTTTAACAGCAAGAGGAAGCTGCCCTCCTTGGAGGGCTACTTAACCTTAACCTTGGGAAGGCTACTGGGCCACAGCACAGGAGACGGAATGGTGAGGTCCACAGCAGGGGTGACAAGATAGTTGAGAGTGGGGGGCCCAGAGCAATGGTTCAGTGGTTTAAGAGCTAAGAGCACAGGCCGCACTTGTAAAGAGGGTTCAGTTCCAAGTATTCACATGATGGCTCACAACCATCTGTAACAACATCTGTAACAACAGTCCCAGGAAATCTGACATCCTGTTCTGACTTCCTTATTCTCCTGCACACACGTGGTACATACACATGCACACATACAATGCATTATGACATTATATATGATATATAACTTGAGGCTGAGGAGTGCTGTGATATCCCAGGGTGAGATGATGCTAGCTGGGCCAAAGGAGGAGATGGGAAGAAACAGACACAGACGCTCTTTGAAGGATGGTGACTGGGCGCACTAGGGACAGATATAAAGGAGGCATTTGAAGAGCCTCAGGTTGATGCCCTTACAGAAAAGATTGCACGGTACCACCACTTACTAATACAGGGAACACTGAAGAGGGCCAGTTTGAGGTCAGCCTTGGTCATCCCTGCTCATGGGAAATAGTACTGGGGGGGGGGTGTCAAAGCCAAGCAGGGTGTGTGAGCCTGTGAGGGAAAGGGGCCTCTCAGGGATACAAGAGGGGACCTGAGAGGTGACATGGGGTGTAATGTGAAGAAAGATCTCTCCTGTATCTGTTCCTGTGAAATCACCGCTGACTGTAGTAAGTGCTGTTTGATAGTGGCGGGATAGAGGCAAACCCAGTTTTAGAATGGGTTGAGGAAGAGTGGGAGGTGAAGAAAATGCAGACAGCTTGGCTGAGAGCTTCGGTTGTGAAGAGAGGCTGGAGGCGGTGTGAGATTTGGGAGGGTGTGTGTTGTTTTTAATGAAGGAACTCAGCATTTGTAAAGGCCAGTGGGAAGAATTCAGATGGTTGAATTTGCCTGAGGGAAAGGAGATCTTGTCTAGAGTAGGTGCCCAGAGAAGGAACTAGGAGGGGGGTGTCTCCCTAGCCCAGATAAAAACTGGGGGCCTGACAGCAGGAGCAACTGGGGCAGTCTCAGGCCCAGGAGGGCTAGAGTAGTGAGCTGAGAAAGACTGGGTGGGCCCTAGGCCTGGGAGGTAGGAGATGAGGCCTCCCCAGCTGCTTCCCCCCCCTAACTGTCTTGTTTGGCAGTGACAAAACCTGATGGCTCAGTTCCTCTGCCCCAGGCCTACACCTAGATGAAGGGGAGAGGCTGTCAAGAGCTGCCCAGGGGGTTCAGTTAGAGATGTTGAAAGACAGGCCTAGAAATCACTTCTCAGCAGCAACGGGACCACATGCTTGGGAGGAACAGCCAGACTTGCTACAGAGGGAGTGTGGCTTCTTCTGGTTTCCCATCTTGTTGTGGAGAGGGAGAAGCAAGAGCAACAAGAGCCTGAAGCCCTGGAATATGGCATGTGTGAGGTCAAAAGTGAGGAAGGTTGTTTTTTCTTGGACTTAGCTCCATTTGCCTGAGAGAGACCTTCCTCGGATGAAAGACTGAGGTTGGGACAGGAAGGCAGTGAGAAGACTGGTACCTTGTGGTAGAGAAGGGAGCGGCCTGAAGAGACAGGAAAAGGCCTTGACAACGGGGTCCCTGGATAAAGGCTACACTTTAGTGTAAAGATGTTGCCAATCTGTTAGAGCTGGCCTGTACACACATTCCAGTCGTCCCTCCCACGCCCAGGCTACAGGGGCTGTGTCGGGAGGAGACCCACTTCCGGTGCTAGGAGCTAAGCCCTAAAGGTAGGGAAAGGGGTCCTCAGAAGAGGTGAAGCCTTTTAACCATTAACCCAGTTGTTTGAAATCTGACATGTGGAGCCTCCCAGCTCTATTGATTTTCTTTGAAAGCACAGCCACTGTTAACTGGTGGCTGCCCAGAGACCAGGGAGAGGCACAGAGTGTGTGTGGTGGGGGGAAGCAGGGAGGGAAACGGGGACCTCCCTGTGAGAGTGGGAGCTGGGGAGGAGGTCTGAGGCAGGGTCTGAAGGTTGGTCACCAGTGTAGAGGAGTCTTTGAGGGGGGTCAGGTAACCAAAGTGGGCACTGAAGCAGTCAGTGCAGCCACAGGCTCTGCTTGCTGATCGTGGAGTCGCTGGGCTTGGTCCTGGCAGACTGAACAAAACAAGCTGAGGAGCGCGGCGATGACCTGGTCAAGGTGAGTAAGTCAGAGCTCTGTTGAGTTTGCTGAGAAAGGAAGTGAAGGCCCTGAGGTTATGGAGAAGCAGAGGTACTGATTTAGGGAAATCAGATTCCACTGACAGACTGCAGGCTTTTTCCTGAGGACAGGGCCCTGCCTCTTCTCTGCTCCTAGGATATAGCAGACACGTAAACAAAAAAAAAACAAAAAAAAAAAACAAAAAAAAAAAACGGTCTGGTGTGGCTGAGGGAGGGGTCAGGCCATCAGGGCCTTACCATAAGAGGCCTGCTGTGCACTCTAGACTCTGCCAGTCATGGCACTAACTAGTTTCACAAAGATAATTTATTTGTGAGGTGCCTAAATGGGAAGATGGGGAACCCTCAGAATAAATTTGCCTCTAGATAGGATAAGGTTGAGGGGTGTTTGTGTCGTAAAGAATAAGGGTTGCTACAGCTTGGGTCTAAGTGGCACAGCAAAGGCCTATGTGTTTTCAGCCTGGTGCTTGTAGGAGGAAATAAGGTAACTGGGGGTACACTCCAGGAGGAGATAGCAGAACTCCGGCTCCTTCTTCCTTTGCTTCTTGGCTGCTGTGAGATGAACAGTTTCACATGATGTACTGTGTTGGCAAAACCCAAAGCAATGTGGCCTACGACCATAGACTGAAGCACCTGAAACCCTGAGCTGAGCATAGTGACACGGGTTTGTAATCTCAGCACTGGGGAGGCAGAGGAAGAATGAGGAAGTCAAAGTCATTCTCAGCCACGTGGTGAGTTCAAGAGCCAAGCTTAGTAACAGGAGACTTGCTGTTAAAAAGAGAGGGAAAAACCTGGAACCCAAAGTAAGTTTTCACAGCTTCCATCTTGAGTTGCTTTTAAGCATTGTGCTACCATGATGAAAAGCTAGGACAAGCCATGGTGGAAAGTGACTGGAGGTGAGGAAAGGTGATGGGTGGTTTGCACATGCGTAAACTTCATGACTCTTGAAAGAATGCACACACTGGCGTGATTTGTAGGCAGGGGTTTTGGCTCTGGGCTATCAAAAAGTTACTTACTAGATATTTTTGCAT
Organism: Alexandromys fortis; assembly: GCF_014885135.2. Classification (NCBI taxonomy): domain Eukaryota; kingdom Metazoa; phylum Chordata; class Mammalia; order Rodentia; family Cricetidae; genus Alexandromys; species Alexandromys fortis. The sequence continues at coordinate 1,567,983 of NW_026067973.1, forward strand.
GTCCAGGTGAAAGTGTTAGTGGCTTCAACCAGTTTGAGCTAGAAGCTACCTTCAAGTTGGAAAAACAATAAAAAAAATCTCCAAACAAAACCCCCAAACTCCTAAACAATCCTAACTAAGGTGATCAAATAGAAGAAGCTGTTAAGAACTTTTTATTTTATTTAGTTAAGCCACAGTGATGAGCATGAGCAACTAAAAACAAATGAAGATACAGAGTTTATTTGGGTTTTTCATCAGTTTTAATATCCTCTTTGGTTTTTACACATTAAGGAGAATGGTTCAAGCCTCTTTAAAAAGAAAAAGAATATCATTCGTTCACTAAGAGGACCCAGTTACAAGGAGAAGAGCAGGGGCCAGGATAGACAACATGCTAGGAGAAGGAGCTGCACAGCAAGGAACAGAGAGACACTTGTCTGCCAGCCCTTAGCCATGGGACTCCTGGATCCCCATTTTCTCTGACAATGGCACATACAAGTTTAAGTAGCTCAGACAAAGGGGAAGCCACATTATGGGGCATGGGATCCCACACATCAGGGTGCCAATGTGCCACCCACCAACCCCCAATCTTTCCATACAAGTGCCAGCTCCTAGAATAGCTCCTCTTGTACCCAGAGAACACGACCCAGGCTTCCTCCTGGGGAGCCAGGGGAAGGGGTGGGGTGAGCTGCAGATGAAGTGGATCAACTACAGCAGAGGCCACTGCTGTAGAAACACTGTGGCTCAGATAACATAGGGAACACAAGCATTACACAGACAGAAGCAAGTTGAGTCTCTGAGGCTTGGTAGGATCCCCAAATTCCGTCCGTGTGGCCTTAGTCCCAGGGGTATCAGCCTGACTAGTCTTCTATGCAAAATTCAGTGGGACCACAGGCCAATGTGTCCAGAGTCACCTGTCTACAACGTCTCTTCTCTTCCCTTTCTCTGACAGCTCAACATCCTGGTGGACACGGGCAGTAGTAACTTTGCAGTGGGGGCTGCCCCACACCCTTTCCTGCATCGCTATTACCAGAGGCAGCTGTAAGTCCTGGCGAGGGGTGGGAGTGGGGGATCTTCCAAGGAGTGAGAGGGTGTAAGGACAAGAGCCTTTCTTCCTACTAGGGAGGGGGGAAGCAAAAGGAGGGAGCTGGGGCGAGGAGAAAAGACATAGTATGGGAAAGGGTGGGTTGAGAGTGTTCCCATACTGACATGGGGCAGCTTCCGATGGGAGGGGAAGGAGGGAGCAGCCCCAAAGCTCTCAGAGCAGAATAGGAACCATCTCACTCTGTATGGACAGGCAAGAGAGCTAGGATGGCAAGGCATGGTGGTGCATGTCTTTAATCCCAGCACTCGGGAGGCAGGGGCAGATGGATCTACAAAGTGAGTTCCAGGACAGCCAGAGCCACACAGAGAAACCCTGTCTCAAAAAAAAAAAAAAAAAAAAAAAACCCCAAAAAAACAAAAAAGAGGGCTAAGCTTACAGTTTAGAAGGCTGAACGGGTTACAGTGGTTAGTGTCTTTCACCATGTTCTCATCTAGGGCCACTCTGGGTAGTTATGCATGATTTAAGCATGTAAAGGAGCTGGGCATGATAGCACATACCAGTAATCCCAGCATTTGGAGGATTGCTGAGACCAATGTAGGCTATAAAGCAACTCTCAAAAAATAAGCCCCAAAGGGGGTGGGGGCTGGGTAGATGGCACAGTGACTAAGAACTTACTGAAAGCAAGAGGGCTGCATTCAAGTCCCTAGCACTCACATAAAAGCCACGCAAGACTGTACATGCCTGTAACCCAGGCATTGGCAGGCTGAGATGGGCAGATCCGGGACCGTTCTGGCCAGTCTCACTGCAACAGCCAACTTCAGGCTCAGAGAGAGATCCTGTCTCAAAAAATAAAATGGAGAGCAACAGAAGACACCCCTATTCATCTGTGCACACTCGTGCGCATATACCACATAAGCAAAACCTTACTCTTGGAGTTTTGAGAAGCCAAAAAATAAAAAGGAAAGACTCTTTCATGACCCCCACTGAATCGCCTCTTCTGGTGCCATCCTCAGTGCCACCAGCTGGGTTCCACTTGGTAGTAGGTAGGCTAGAGTGGTACTAGGTAAGAGAGACAGTGAAGAGTGATATGGGAGGCCTGGAGGTGTCTGGTGCTTGAGACATGTCTGTGTGACGTGAGAGAGGTATGGCCACTACACTCTTAGAGCCTCACCTTGGACCTGTCAAGGTACAAACTGCTGTTCTGTTTCCTTTTTCCCTAAGAACAGTTGGGGAAGGAGTGTGGGTAAGTAAGCTCAGTGGAAAGACAGTTCATTCCAGGTCTTCATCCAGTCCCATCACTGCCCAGCCCTGGTTAGCAATGTGGTTAAACACAGGTGAGGCATCCCACAGCAATGAGTACAAGTCCTCTTGTGGTGTCCAACACTTGCCTGCTCTGCTGGGATGCTTGTTCAGATATTCTCTAGAAGTTGTTACATGGCCTCCAGTCACACTGCCTGGTTCTTTCTCCATGGTGCAGATGGTACCACTGGGCTCTAAGGCAGCAAGAGAGTCAATGGTCCTTTTCTCTGGGAACATGCTGGAACTAGGGTGGGGGAGATGTCCAATAGTTGTCTTTGCAACAGCCGCAGGCACAATGCACAAAGCTCATTTTGTTCTTCATAGGCCTGAGCTTCAGGTCCAACAATATCAACCATGGAATCAGGAGAGCAAGCCCCAGCTACAGCTTGCCTCATCTGTCTGCAGAGTTGCCTTACATTCTGTTCTGGGTGATATGTCTAGGGCTGTTATGCTGAGCAGATTCTAGAATGCCGTGGGTGGGGTAAGGGGACATTTGGGAATATATTTGATGGCACATACCCATTGTAGCTTTGCAGACACAGATCTCTGCCTTTTTACAGGTCCAGCACATACCGAGACCTCCGAAAGGGTGTGTATGTGCCCTACACCCAGGGCAAGTGGGAGGGGGAGCTGGGCACTGACCTGGTGAGCATCCCTCATGGCCCCAACGTCACGGTGCGTGCCAACATCGCTGCCATCACTGAATCGGACAAGTTCTTCATCAATGGTTCCAACTGGGAGGGCATCCTGGGGCTGGCCTACGCTGAAATTGCCAGGGTGAGAACCACGCCTGGACCTATACACTGTTGCCTGTACTCTGTTCACTGCATGCCACACAAGGAAGGAGTCGAGAGAAGGGGGAAGAAAGAACTGAAAGGGTAAACATGGGACTGGAGAGATGGCTTAGCTAGCAGTCATAAGAACCTGAGCTTAATCCCCACAACCTACATTTTCAAAGTAACTGGATGTAATAGTGCATGCTTGTAATCCCAGCTCTGTGACGGCAGAGTCAAGTAAATCCTGGGGCTTGCTGGCCATTTAACGTAGCCTACTAGACAAGTTCCCAGCCAATGAGAGACCCTACCTTAGAAACCAAGACAGGATGCAGCTGGAGAGAGCTCGATCACTAAGAGTACCTGCTGCTCTTCCAAGGGACTCAGGTTTGATTTCTAGAACCCACAAGGCAGCTCACAACCACCTGTAACTCCACTTCCAGGGGATCCAATACTTTCTTCTGGCCTCCACAGGCACTAAGCACATGCATGGTGCATAGGCATACAGGCAAGCAAAATATCCATAACCATAAAAACAATAAATTTTAAAACAAAACAAGTCAGGGCTGGTGAGGTGGCTTGGTGGGTTAAGAACCATTACCACCAAGCCTGAGAACCATGTGGCAGAAGGAGCAAACTGATTCCTGCCCATTGTCCTCTCATCTTCACATCCATGCTGTGGTGCACATACCAGTGCAAGCACAATACATATCTTTAACAGGTACACAGATTCTGAGGAACAATGTTCAAGGTTGTCCTTTGGTTTCTACATGTATGTGCACACTCACACACATGCCATAAAGGAAGAGGAACATTTTGTCTAAAGGGCTAAAAACAAAGCAGGGGGTGGGACTGTCATGGGAACAGCCATGATAGGTACAGGATGCTATCTCCAAATATGAAACTGTTAACCATATGGGGATGGATGAAGATTGCTATGGCTAGCACTTGTCTATTTGCACTGCAATGTCTCTTACCCTTGCTCAGCCAGATCTCAGTACCTCCAGTTGATCTTTCCTGAGGAATAGCCCTGAATTTTGACTTTGTCCCCGAGTATAGGCAGGAAGCTGACCTCTGTCTGTTAGGCCCCTGCACAAGGATTTACTCCTGTGTCTTTCTGCCACAGCCCGACGACTCCCTGGAGCCCTTCTTTGACTCACTGGTGAAGCAGACCCACATTCCCAATGTGTTTTCCCTGCAGCTCTGTGGTGCTGGCTTTCCCCTCAACCAGACTGAGGCACTAGCCTCAGTAGGAGGCAGCATGGTGAGTGTGTCTTGTTCCTCAGGGCCAGGATCAAGAAACCCCTTTATACTCCAATCCTACTTCCCTCCTTTCCTTCTCCCAGTTGTTTCTTCCCTGCTTTTCCTGAAAGGAGCTGAATCACTCTTGGAAAGGGATTAGGTACATTTCAAAGGAAACAAAAATTAGACCTGTTAGGATTGTTGTCTGATAGTCAGGTATGCAAGGAATTTGAGCTTGTTAAGAGATACTGCCTATTGCTCAGCTGGCCCAGAGCTCACCGTGTAGACCAGGGCTGGTCTAAGATTTGCAGCATCCCCCGCCTTCCAATTTCCAAGTGCTGAATTACAGGTGTATGCCACCAGACTCATTCAAGCCCATTTATTAATCAGGACAGAAATGAGTGATTCTCCAACAAGCAAAGAAGATAAAACTTATGAAAGCAGCATATGATCAATCCATTCCACATTTATTGTGCTAGCTTAGGTTTAAGTAACTCTGTCAAGGACTATGGGATTTTCATACAAATAATCCTGAACCCACTTAAACTAAAAATTACCATGCACAGGGCATGATGGGATTAGAAAGGAAGAAAGGGTGATGTAGAGAAAATCTTGGCACCCTTACTTCTTGGTTCTGGGTGACCCACTTTCCTCCTATGCTAGGACATAGGTGTCAACCTCTTTTTCTCTTAGATCATTGGCGGTATTGACCACTCACTATACACGGGCAGTCTCTGGTACACACCCATCAGGCGGGAGTGGTATTATGAAGTGATCATTGTGCGTGTGGAGATCAATGGTCAAGATCTGAAAATGGACTGCAAAGAGGTAAGAAACGGAAGGGGTTTCAAGGGAGAAGAAAGGGCTTAGCCCCACAACGTGAGAGTCAAAAGGTTGGAAGGAGAGGGTGGAGGCACAGGACCTGTCAGGGCTGGACCAAGTCAAAAGCTTAGAAATCACATAGCAATCCCTGAGGTGAAGGGGCAGGGCCTGGTGGAGCAGTCAGAGCCTGGACCAATTAGCTTACAGTATAGGAATGAAACCATGGAACTAGTTCCTGTCTGGACTCCAGTCACTGCCTGTATAGTAGGACAGCTCCCGACTCTAGCCCTGGTGTTTGTTATAAGTGCCTTTAGGCTCCTAACTCCTGGGTGTCAGTCTCCTTGTCTATGAAGCAGAGGTTAAAAAAAAAAAAAAAAAAAAAACCCAAAGTGTTAGTGCCTATGCTTCATATACTTCCAAATGCCAGCATTTGGGGTTGCATTCCCTAGATTCTTTTTAAAATATTTGGGGGACAGGGGCACATGTGCCACAGCTTGTGTGTGGAGGTTAGAGGACAATTTTCAGTAACCCACTCTCCCACCACACGCGTCTTCCTAGGATTGAACCCAGGTCATCATGTTTGGTAGCCAGGCATCCTTACCTGCTGAGATACCAATGGCCCCTTTTTCTGGCTTTTTGAGGTAGGGTCTCATGCAGCACATGCTGGCCTCACACTTGCTATGTAGCTAAAGATGACCTTTAACTCCTGGTCCCCTGTCTCTGACTCAAGTGCTCTACAGGTATACACCACCATGCAGTACTAGGGCTCAAACCCAGGGCTTCATGCATGGTGAGCTAACCTTCTCTACATTACTATTTATGTTAAATGAGACTAGCTACATAAAAGTACTGGAGGAAGTTACAAACACCACACGAGGCATTCTGTTTAGTTTTGGAGAACACCTACCCACACAAGGTAACAACGTCAATACTTACCAAGTGCTTGGGATCTGCTAGGAACTTAGTGCTTTCAGCGTGTTGATTTAATTAATCCTTATGATAAACCTTGGGTAGGTACTGTTATTATCTTCAATTTAGAGACAAGGAAACAGGTACACGGAGGTTAAGTAACTTGCCCAAGGAGGTATGCAAAGCTGAGATGCCAACCCTAGCAGGACGCCTAGCTTTCAGATTCACCCCTCCCAATTTCTCCTCAAAGCTCTTCTGACCCTTTGCTCTCTCTCCTTCCCAGTACAACTATGACAAGAGCATCGTGGACAGCGGCACCACCAACCTTCGTCTGCCAAAGAAAGTGTTTGAAGCTGCAGTCAAGTCCATCAAGGCAGCCTCCTCGGTCAGTGCAGTAAGGACACAATGGCGCCACAAGTCAGTGACAGTCACACTCCACGGCAAGCGCCAAAGATGTCTATAGGTCCTTCCACTCAGCACTTAGAAACTGGTGGTCTGTTGGGTCAGCTGGTACCTTTCTTCTTCTTCCTTCTCCCCTTCCTCTTCTTTTTGAGACAGGATCACGAATGTGATGCAGGTTGGCCTTGAACTTAGCATCTTCATGCCTTGACCTTCCAAATTCTGAGCCCACAGAAGTGTGAGCAGCTAAGCGCAGTAGCCTAGCACAAATTTATGAGCCCAGTGTCCCATTTTCTTCTCCCGATCCCTAGTCCAGTTTACCTTCGCCACTGTAGAAATTCCCCTAGAAAAGCATAGATTGATTGGTACCGTCATTGTCACTGCAATTATGAACACAAGAGGTGGTCAGACAGGCTGACTACTCACATTCTTCTCTTGTCAACAGACTGAGAAGTTCCCAGATGGCTTTTGGTTAGGGGAGCAGCTGGTGTGCTGGCAAGCAGGCACTACCCCTTGGAACATTTTCCCAGTCATCTCACTTTACCTCATGGGTGAGGTCACGAATCAGTCCTTCCGCATCACCATTCTTCCTCAGGTATGTCCCAAGCTAAGGCAGTGGGGTGCCAAGAAGACAGAGTGTGTAGAGTAAACAGATGTGGCTTCCTACAACTTGAAAGGCAAAATGAATGTCTAGTGGTAACAGGGTCTTGGAAAATTCAACATCTCAGGGCTTGAGGAAGAGCTAGGTGCAGATGGCTAGGAGGCAGAGAAATAAGGAGACATGCTCTCACCCTGTGGCCATTTATCCCTAGCAATACCTGCGGCCTGTGGAAGATGTGGCCACATCCCAAGATGACTGTTACAAGTTCGCCATCTCACAATCATCTACAGGCACTGTTATGGGAGCTGTCATCATGGAAGGCTTCTATGTGGTCTTTGATCGTGCCCAGAAACGAATTGGCTTTGCTGTCAGTGCTTGCCACGGTGAGAGCACCAGTGAGGAGGGTGTGGGGTCAGTCTGGCCATGTTCTTCCTGACAGCAGCTAGGATACCCAGGTTCCTTTCTGTTTGGAGGTAGTAATAGTTGCCTCTGGCTAGTCCAATTGTGTGAAAGCTAAGGCCGAGGCTTGCTCTGGTGAACCCTGCCCGATGGGGAAAGCACTGGTGGACACCTGTAACAGCCAGAGCTTTGCAGGTACTTGGAAACCTTAGCTACAAGGGTAGCTGGCTGCCCACAGTGAGAGCTGAAAGCTGCCACGGAAAGTTGGCAGGGCTTTGTGATTGGGCTTTCATGGTGACAGGTAAGTCGGCTGGATTTTGTAAGGGGCTGGATTTTGGTCAACTCAGACCTGTTGACTTTCTGGTATCACTTCTACTGGAAGGGAAAATGAGGAAGCCTTGCAGTTTCCAGGGTCCTGGAAGGAAGGGCTCTGCACAGACTCACTTGGGTGGATCCCAAGGGGTCCTTGTCAGGAAGCTGTTTTAATTGTATAACCTATACTGCACTATGACATTAAGAGCTACTGGTTCATCTCTACTTTTTCTCCAGTGCACGATGAGTTCAGGACAGCAGCAGTGGAAGGTCCTTTTGTGACACCAGACATGGAAGACTGTGGCTACAACATCCCACAAACAGATGAGTCAACGCTTATGACCATAGCCTATGTCATGGCTGCTATCTGCGCCCTCTTCATGTTGCCGCTCTGCCTCATGGTATGTCAGTGGCGCTGCCTACGCTGCCTGCGCCATCAGCATGATGACTTTGCTGATGACATCTCCCTGCTGAAATAAGAAGGCCTGAGGGCAGATGACAGAGATTCCCCTGGACCACATCTGGGTGGTTCCCTTTGGTCACACAAGTGGATACACAGAGCACCTCAGGACCCTAACCTACCTGCCAGATGCTTCTGCTTTGAAAGAAAAGGGAAAGCTGGCAAGGTGGGTTACAGGGCTTACACCTGTAGGAAACAAGAGGGAAGAAAGCAGCATACTGGTGGCAGGAATACCTTTAGTCACCTCAAACTTGAGTTGGAAATTCTGCTGCTTGAAACTTCAGCCCTGACCCTCTGCCCAGCATCCTTCAGATTATCCAACCCAAAGTATTCTTTCTGTCCTTCTAGAAGTACTGGTGTCATGCTCAGGCTACCGGCATGTGTCCCTGTGGTACCCTGGAGAGAAAGGGTCAATCTCATTTCCCTGCTGGCTGAAGTCAGCAGGAGAAAATGCAGTTTGTCAGTTTAGGGACTGCAGAATCAAGCCTACACTGGTGCAAAGACTGCTTCTTGAGTTAAACAAAAGCCAATGTGATGCAATGTTTGTACTCCTGGGGGCAGTCAAGATGAGGAGAGACAGGACAGAGACAGAGGAAGAAGTTGGTAGCAAAGCTAGGAAAGGCAGAAATATCACCACTTTTTAGTCCCAAGTTTAAACTCATCTCCAAGACAGAAGCCCATCCTGACTGAGAGAGGTGTTATTCCCCAATGTGTCTGTGGTTGCAGCCTGAACTGAAATGAGATGGGGAAAAGGGCTGATTGGCCAAAGCTCTGCTCAAAACTCTCTTCAAGAAACAGTGCTCATGAGAAAGTCCCACTGGACAGATGAATTCCTACCTGGTTAATTCCATCTGTCTTTACCTGCTTCTACATGCTAAGTGACATCCAAATGTCCCAACCCCACAGTCCCAGGTGCCCTATGGGACAAAAGAATACCACAGGGCTGGGGATTGTCTTTCCAGCATAGGTTCACTCCAAACGAGGTGCTAAAAGGAACAGACAGGACAGTTCTCCTATCTGCTCAACAAAGGCAGAATCCTGAAGATTCATTCAGCAGGTATAGGGCTGATGTCTTTGCTTCTGCCTGGATTTTATTTTTATTTTACTTTTCTTGCCCAGTGGTACAAACTGGTAGGGTCTTTATGGAATACTGAGTGAGTTCATTACTTTCTTGTCCTCTCCAGTGGCCCCTCTATTTATTTGGCTAAGGCATCATCACACATTGGCTAGTATTAAACCATGAATGTAAGAAATAGAGGGCTTTCTGGCTCTGTGTCATTGCCTTCAGTATCTAGGCTGCCTGGAGAAAGGATGGCAGCCTCAGGGCTTCCTAACCTCCTTCTCCACCTTTCCTGACAGAGCAGTCTTCTGTCCTGCTCTCTGCTGCCCCTCCCAATAGTACATGGGTACCCAGGCTGGTTCTTGGGCTAGGTAGTAGGGGCCAAACTCATTTCTTCCCTGTGAGTTCTAACACAACAGACATGAAACCAGTGTTAGTGGGAAGAGTTAAATTTTCCTGGGACACCCGCTGTATCCTATCCCTATATGCTCTATACACTGCTTTCAGGTAGGGGACCTGCCAAGCATGGAATTAGCTGATGGGGGAGAGGGAGATACAAGCAGGGCCTCTGGTGTTGCTGGCCCTAGCCAGCTGCCCACAAGCCATAAACCAATAAACTAAGAATACCGAGTCACAGTTTTTCAGCTGGGTCCTCTTCATTCCCCTTGCACTGGTGCTGCTATGCTGAGAGGGAACCCTCACAACCACAAGGACTGCCAGGAAGAGTGGAGACTGTCCACTGCCAGCTCAGAACCTACAGTGTAAATAAGCTTCCAGAATCACTACCATGAAATGAAAATGCCACATCCTGCTTTATAATTTTTACCCATGCTGGGAAAAACTGGCTTTTTCCCATCTTTTTCCAGGGGGGAAAACACTCAACCTAGTTGTTATTTACCCTAGTAATTGGTGTTTTATTTTTTTTTAAGGGGAAAATTTGCATTTATTTTTCTTTTGATGGTTAATTCCTTTGTATAATCTATGAACTATGATGTGTAAAACAGAAAAAAAAATCTTGACAACAGCTTCTTGCTTGTAAAAATATCTATTTTTAAAGTCTCCTGGAAAATTACTGGCATATCTCCACATGGCATGTGGGGGCTTTTGCCATTGGTCTACATGTATGGTACCATCGAGGCCCAGTGGACAGAGGTAATAGGGAACAGGGATGCAAAATTTAAATTTTTCTGACTATTTATTTCTCTGAAAAGAATAGAACCATTCTGATGAGGCTTCTGCTGCAGAGACCCACTCTCCAAAATGTAGCCTTCTTGGGGCTTGTTAATCATTCCTGTTTTGTTTTTTTTTTTTTCTCTTTATTCTTTTAGCTTCAAAGATTTTTTTTTTTTGGAAAGAAAAGTAATTTTTAAAATATTTTTTTGAGATAGCATCTCATTATGTAGACCAGGCTGGCTTCAAACTTGTAGCCACCCTCCTGCCTCTGCCTCCTGAGTGCTAGGATTACAGGTGTATACTGCCACCACTCCTTGACGGAAGCAGTGTGTGTGTGTGTGTGTGTGTGTGTGTGTGTGTGTGTGTGTGTAGCTTGGGGGGGGGTTGAGATAGGGTCTCATGATTACTGGCTTGTGCCCCTTTTTTTCTTTTTCTTTTCTTTTTTCTCTTTTTTCTCTTTCTTTCTTTCTTTCTTTTTTTTTTTTTGTGGTTTTTCAAGACAGGGTTTCCTGGTTGTCCTAGAACTCACTCTGTAGACCAGGCTGGTCTCGAACTCACAAGAGATCCACCTGCCTCTGCCTCCTGAGTACTGGGATTAAAGGTGTATGCCACCAATGCCTGGCTAGACACAATATTCTTTATACTCACTTCCAATTTACAGTTTTCAGGAGACACTGAAAGGTACTACACAGCTGAAGGCAGAGAACAATCTTAAGATTATAAGTCAGAAAATGAATTCCCACATGAAAAGAATAAAGAAAGTTATCTTCCACTTTGTCACCTTTTTTGTTTAAGACAGTACCATACTGGAGACAAGAAGAAAGAAGTACTTAATTAACCAAAGAAAGTAGATCACCTGACCTCTAAAAAGTTGAGTACTCAGGCCATTCCATTCCCCTTTTAAGATGCCAAGGTAATTCCCTAAATATGCTTGTCAATCAATCTGGACAAATAAGGCAAGAGAAAAGAATTCATCCATGAGCTCATATGAGGCAAGGAAGAAAAAAGAGAATTTAGTTAGCTTAGAAATGAGAAAATCTTTGCTATCCTAATACAAATTGCTAGACTCAACAAGCATTTCCCAATACCAGAATGGGAACATCAGTTATTGGTAACATAATGTTGCCCTTCCCTCAGATCCAATTCCTTTTCCCCCAATTAACACTTGTTTAATTCTAAAAAAGAAGGGAATTAAAGCCATTTACTATAGGAGTAAAGATAAAGATTGAAAAAAGAGTCAAGGTTCTCTGAGCCACAGTTGTCCCAGACATAAAAACCAGAAGTACTCAATAAGCAGAGATGGAAAGCCATCTCACTCCAGATGGGAATCTACAAAACATGGCTTGCGACTGTCAAGTCCCACCTCCCTTCATCTCACTTTGTCTTCACTTTATCCCAGATAGGGAATGTGTTCCCCATAGCTTTCTTGCTTCACAAATGAAAATCCAACATCCCATGATTATTCTACAAATAATTTTGCACAGACCTCTCACCCCAGTGCCTGTCTGGAGCTCACCCAAGGTCACCAAACAACTTGGTTGTGAACCAACTGCCTTAACCTTTTGAGGGGAAAAGAGAGCTAGATCAGGAGACCAGAGGAATGGAATGGGTGAGCACTTTGGAAGGCTGGCCTGTCAGAGGTTAGTGGAGGCCAAGCCAGTGGCAAGGGATGGTGGCTAGGCCCATGGATAAATCTATGATTTGTGCTTTTCTACCCAGGAAATAGAGTAGACAGAAGATGGTGGGAGAAATGGGACCTGATTATGTTGTTCTTGGACTGTGGATTTTACTGACGTAACACAGAATATCCTGTATACCTGATATCAATGTATAAATAATGAGCATTAACACAGTAAAATGTTCAATGAAAAATCAAACTATCAGAGTTACATTTCCCCCCCTCAATCAGTAACATTTTTTTCCCATTGGAATGGAGTGGCTAAAACAACACCAAGACTTCTGGAGGCCCCTGCAAAGCAAGGCATCTGGTTGGACAGCAGGTGAGCACCAGGCTTCAATTCTGCATACATGAGCCTTAAAAAAATGGACTAGAGGCTGAGCCAAACCAAAGCAGGATGGCCTGAGAGCAACAGCAATTTCCTAGACGGGTTAGACAACAGTCCTATGCAGCGATCATGATCTCCAGGCCAAATTAAACATCATAATCCCTATAGTCTGCAACTCCAAAAAGAACTGCAAGATGAGGGGAACAGGGTATATCTGCATTATATACATACTTTCATTACGAACATCTGAATACAGACTTCTATACACACATTACCTATATAATAAAAATGTACACGGCATGAGTATATGTCACTGTATAAATATAGAGTTTTAGAAATCTTGAACCCGCGTTTCCTGTTCACATCGGTTTCTCCTCTTCTTCCTCCCCGGTCGGGTCCATCATTTAAGAGTTGGGCAAAAGGGACAAGTGTCATTTGTGTTGGTCTGGGCCCAGAATTTGATACACTGGAAAGAAAGAGACACACATATACCTCAGACTTGGCTGGGAAATCAAAGTATGATCTAACTCTCAAAAGTTCTCATAGGGGCTAGATGCACTAGCAGGACTATTTCAGTGGTCTCTCCATGTTATGTGTTGTATGCACTTGCTAGTATTAAATACCTACCTCCTTGTGCAGCGCATGGGTGCAAGCCATCGGGTGCAACTCACTGGGCTGGACAAGTTTCTGACACATCAGACACAGTTTACAGGTGGGTGGAGCCTGTGGGACAAGAAAACTGGTCATAGCTAGCCAACCTCCGAATCACCTTGCCTGCTATGCCCATGACTCCATCCGTTAGTTCCATGGAGCAAAACTATACTTCAGCAAAAGAAATACAAGTCCTAACCTAGATTCTTGCCTAAAGTACTTGCAGCATGTTCCCAGTAGGGCTGCAAACAACCCTGCTGTGGAGATAATGGTTTCCTCTAGCATCCTTACCTGTAACCCACTCCCTCCTCACCCTGTGCTTCTCCACATCCCAGTGTTAAAAGAAAAGAGTCTTACATGTGAAGACCTTCCAGGGTATGAAACTTGGGCAGAAGGCAAGAACATTGGGGTACTGATTTGGGCCAGAGGAGCAGGGTACAAAGCCCGGATCCGACCAAGTGGCTGTGGGTAGAAATAATTTTAGAGTGAGGGAAGAGAGTCTGAGCAACAGAGCATGTATCAAAAAGAAACTGGGGCCAGCAGGATGGCTCTGTGTAAAGGAGCTTGCACGCAAGCCTAATGACCTGAGTTCAATTCCTGGAACTCACATGATAGAAGAAAATAGACTCCCACAGTTGTCTTCTAACTTCTACAATGTACCTATGAAAACACATCTCACCCCCCACACAAATACACACACACACAATAATAATAATAAATTTAATTAAAAAAGAACAACACAAAAAGAAATCATTTACTTTTCAAGATGAAAAGAGCAGACCAGATATCCCTGGCTCTGATGCTTATCACTCCCAATTTTTCTGAAGTTGGTTTCTTCCTCAACCTCTCAGTAGGTCTAAGTTCTCTCCCTGTAGCTCCTCTTACCTGAGTGCTCGATGCCACCCGTTCATGCTCTGCCAGGCGTACAGCTACCAGCTGGATTAATTCCTCCATGGTCAAGCCCGCCATGGTGGTACGTGCTGTCTTGATTTGCTGAAGAATGTTGGTCATCTGGGCTCTAAGAATAAACAATGTTGAGGGAAAGAAAAATCAATCTTTATGGGAACACCAACATTTCAAACCATAAACATTTCTCTGGCAGATATCTGAACTGATCCTTAACAACACTTACTTATTGCACTGTGGGAACCGAGTCAGCAGCTTCTCCAGGATCTTCTCCAGTTTGTCTACTGGTTGGGGCCGGGGAGTTTCAGTAGAAGCTTTAATACCGCCCAAGCCTGGGGGAGGCGGGATGGAGGCAGCAGGAGGCATGTGTGGACCATGAGGGCTGACCAGGGAACCCAAGCCAGGGCTATTTCTCCCATGTGAGCCAGGAAGAGGTGGAGATGGTTGGTTGGACTGGGAAAGGGCAGGGTTCAAGATTGGAAAAGACAAAGAGCGAGGATCTGCACTGGGCATAACCATAGGCATTGTGACCTGCCCAATAGAGAAGGGCATCCGAGGGGTCAGAGAGGGACTGGGCTGAAATACTTGAAGCATGAAATCTGCCTGTAAAGGGAAGAGGTGGAGGACAAAAGAGATGGGGAGAAAAGATTAGGAACTGGAGCAAGGGATAAGGAGATAGTTCAGTTGGTAAAGTACCTGCCTTGCAAGCATAAAGACCTGAGTTCATATCCCAGTAGCCTCATAAAAGCCTATAGAGGGGCATATATCTACAACCCAATGCTGCGGGGTAAAGACAAGCATATCCCTACAGTGGCCAGCCAATGTAGCCACTCCCTGAGCTCTAGGATCACTGAGAGACCCTGTTTCAAGAAATAAGGTAGCCAGGCTGGGTGTGATGATACATGTCCTTAATTCTAACCCTAAAGAGAAAGAGACAGGTGGATTTCTGTGAATTTAAGGACTGCCAGTTATACAAAGTGAGTTCCAAGCCAGCCAGGGATATATAATAAGACCCTGTCTCATAAATAAACAAAATAAAATAAAAATAAAAATGTTGAAAAGGTCAAGGCCGGGCGGTGGTGGCGCATGCCTTTAATTCTAGCACTCGGGAGGCGAGGCAAGTGGATCTCTGTGAGTTTGAGACCAGTCTGATCTACAAAGGGAGTTCCAGGACAGGCTCCAAAGCTACAGAGAAACCCTGTCTCGAAAAACCAAAAACCAAAACGAAAAGGTCAAAAGCAACCTAAAGTTGATCTCTGGCCTAAGTGCATGGGAACACACACACACACCTGCATGCACATGTACACACACACACACACAAGCGGGCACTTATATATATATTATATAAAAAATACACACAAAATTTTTTTAGGAGCCAGAAATAGTGGCACACGCCTTTAATCCCAGCACTTAGGAAGTAGAGGCAGGTGGATCTCTGTGAGTTTGAGAGCAGCCTGGTCTACATAGTGAGTTCCAGGACAGACAAGGCTACACACAGAAATCCTGTCTAGAAAAACAAAAATAAAAAAAAAAATATTTTAAGAGAGAAAATTGGGGCAGATATCAATGAGTAGCTCTTACATTCCTAAACTAAATGGGGATGACCCAATGTCCTCATAAAAAGAACAAGTAGACCTTGACTTTGCCTATAATACAGAAAGACTCCTCAAAGTCAGCACTCTTACCTCTGAGGGGGGTGGAGGCAAAGTGGGGGTAGGGATCTGAGGAAGACTGCTCAACTTGGCTCCATTTCTCACTAGCTGGATATGACTATTAAACTGGTCCTGGAATGAAAGGAAGAAAAAGAATTGTCCTTTACTGCTAGGCTGAACAAACCTCTGGGGAAAACAAGCTGCCTACTTCTCAGGAAACCACGGGCGTGGAGCAAGCTCTGAGCAGCAATGCAAAAGGCTAGATACCAACCCACTGTCAGGAGAGTTTAAGCACAAACTGGGGCTGACTGAACCATCACGGTTAACTACACTTACCCGAACATTCTTTTTCATTATCCGAACTCCATTCAGTCTTGTTTCCCACTCCTGTTTGGAACGAACTGTCTCCAGTGTTGGAGGAGTTGACCTTTCAAGAAACAAAGAATTTACAGAATTCAAAATACAAAACAACAACATTTTTTTTTTTGGTCTTTTGAGACAGAGTTTCTTTGTATAACCCTGGCTGTCCTCAAACTCACAGAGATCCTCCTGCCTCTGCCTCCTGAGTACTGGGATTACTACCTCTTGGGTAAAAATCAATTCTTAATTCATGTAAAATACATACTTAAAAAAAAAAACCACCACAACCAAAAACTCTTAGCTGGGCATTGGTGGTGCAAGTCTTTAATCTTAGCACTTGGGAGGCAGAGGCAGGCAGATCTCTGTGAACTTGAGGCCAGTCTGGTCTACAGAGCAAATGCCAGGACAGGCTCCAAAGCTACACAGAGAAACCTTGTCTCCGAAAAACAAAACAAAACAAAACAAAACAAACAAACAAACAAAAAACAACAAAACTAATCTATATCTCTCCACCTTCAATGATGATGACACAAAGACAACTGTCCTAAAATTGTAGTCACTTTCAATTCCAGGAAGAAACAAAACTTCCAAGGAACAACCACCCTCCAGATGAGGAAAATCATCCATGAGCCTGCACTCTAGAGGAGAAGTGGTCCTCTTGTGGGAACCAGACTGATGCCCTCAAGTGGTAACACCTAAAAGGACTTCTTCAGATCACCTCGCAGAACAAGAATTGAGACAAATATCAATAAGACCACATCTTGAGCCAGACTAGCTAATTAGTTACCCCTCCAGCCCCTTGTCCCAACTCCTCTATTTAAACCTGAAGTTCTGTGCCACATGATGGTGTATATAAACCAAACACTCTGAAGCTAGAGGCAGAAGGATCAAGTGTTCCAGGCCAGCCTGGACTACACAAAATTCCATCTTAAAACCCTAGGACTAGAGTGATGATGATGGCTCAGCAGTTAATAGTGCTTACTTCTCTTGCAGAGGAATGAAGTGTGGTTTCTAGCATCCACAATGAGCATCACACCATTGCTTATAACTCCACTGTGGGGGACCTGACAGCCCTGACACTTGTCTGTGGGTACCTATACACATGGGCATATAATCATTCAAACACACACATAAATCTAAATAAAAATAATCTTTTAAAAAACTATATAAACAGATCAACCCAAAGCTCATGTTGGCAGGTGGATCTCTGTGAATTTGAGGCCAGCCTGGTTTACAAGAGCTAGTTCCATGACAGCCAGAGCTGTTACACAGATAAACCCTGTCTTGAAAAACAAAACAAAAGTTCATGTTGATACTCCAAAGATAGTTTTGTCATCTCTAGGTCTCTTTATCTGTTCTTTCCAATGTGGAAACATTGATTACATGTTTCCCGCTTTCCAGCATTATGTCTCATCTCTTTAGTTGATGAGTGACTGAGCATAGCCTGCTAGGCCTGCCAGAGCCTGTGCTTTTGTCCGAAACTCATTACACCCTGAGACACAGTTGTTGGGAGCAAGTGCTAGAGAAACCCAAGAGTCCAAGTCATCTGCATCACATAACTGATATCACCTTTTTGTCTGATGTAGCCACCCTGGCCTGAAACTTTCAATCCTCCTGCCTTGGACTCCTAAGTACTGGGATCTTGCCTGTTTGAAAAATGCTATAAGAATCCTCCAAATCCTGTGGCAGACAGAGGAGGAATGGCCATGGGAGAAACAAAGCTTCAAAAACCTTCAAGACCTATATTATGCTTTGGTAGTCTAGCAGATAGTATTTACGCAAACAGAAGTCTGATAATAAAAAGTGCAAAGCTATAAAAGGAGGAAAAAGTAAGAAAGCGCAGAACATGGACGAGAAATCTTGAAAAGTTATGGGTACGCATACAGAGACAGACTTAAGAGTCCTATGAAGACAGACGTGAGCCAGGCCTGCTAACCTAGGCTTCAGAGGGAGGCACTTACTTGAGGTAAGTCAGATGCAGCTCTGCTTCTTTTTCTGCTTCTTCCAGTTTCAACACCAGCAATTCCTTCCGGCTCTCTAGTGACAGGATCTACACACATCCATGCATGTACACATGAGTATTTGTACACACACACACACACACACACACACACACACACACACACACGGGAGTGGGGGAGGGAGGAAGAGAAAGAGAGAGAGCTTTATATACACAAACTACCTATAGTTAAAACAAATGCCTCCAGGCTTTTAGTACTCTATCAAAACTGTATAGCCCCTGGAAGTACAAGATCAAGTGTGTATAAACATTGTCTCTTCTTACCTCTGCCTTCCAGGCCCGCTCTGTCTCTTCCATAATGTTCCGATTGATTTCACCATCCTGGGTCTTAAGTCTATCCAGTTCCATTTCCCACACTTCTCTGTACAGTAAGAAGCCAAGAACAAGATTAAGAAAGGAAATTTAAGTTTGCTGAGCAACAGCGAGGCAAAAGGAAAACCTGTCTGTTCTGCTAGGGCTGCTACATGAAGCCTCACTTTCAGGATTCACTTCAGAGACAGAAAAATGCTATGTAGGGTAGTCTAAACTGCAAACAGGTCCAACATTGGAAATGTTCACTTCTCCACTTGATCAAATAAAGTTACCTAATGTAGGAAAGGAATGTCTTAGAACCGAAACCCAGTTGGGCATGGTAGTTCATGCCTATAATCCTAATTCTTGGAAGGCTAAAGCAGATAGATGGATTGCTTTGAGTTCCAGATCAGTCTAGACTACAAGATAAGAATCTGTCTCGAAGAAACAAAACCACTCATTACGAACAATGTTCCACATATTTAGGACATTCAAAACCTTTATGTATTTCTTTTACTTCGCAGTGTGTCTTTCAGTGCTGGTAGTGAAGTTGGGTCATTTATAATTCAACTTTAACTCACAATCAATCAAGTATTTATTACTGGCTTACTAATCTCTACTTTCCTTAACTACAGTAAAATTCTTCAAAAGCAAAGTATGAACTATGTGTGGTAGTGGCTCAGAATTTTGATAATACTTGAGAGCTAAAGACAAGAGGATTGTCACAAATTTAAGGGCAGTTTAGGCTACACACTATATTCTAGATCAGCTTGGACTACATGGTGAGATTCTATCTCAAAACCGAAAATGTCTACTTAGCATTTCCCATTTTTTATACATCTCCTTCATTTTAAAATGCTTGCCCCACCTCCCATCCTTAGGGTATAATATGTTCAGGGCTAAGGTAACCAACTATTCTGGTTCGCCTTGCATTGAAATATCTCTAGGAGATGGGTCTTTCTGTGTTACACTGGGACAGCTGACCCTCTTACTGAGGACTGAAGTGGCCACTGAATAGAGACAAGAGGAGAATTTTCTCATATTACATTTGACTGTGAGCTGAAAGCATGGATTTCCCAGATTCATGGAAAGAACAGAATGGAAATGTTTTAAGCTGTCTTTGATGGTTTTGCTTTTTTGTTTGTTTGTTTGTTTGTTTGTTTGGTTGGTTGGTTTTTTGAAACAGGGTTTCTCAATGTAACAGCTCTGGCTGTCCTGAAACTTGCTTTGTAGACCAGGCTGGCCTCGAACTCAAAGAGATCCATCTGTCTTCTGGCTCCTGGCCTGCACCACCACCATCTGTAGTATTTTTCCATTTTTTTTTCCAAACAAGGTCTCTATGCCCATATTGAACTTAAACTTACATCAATCCTCCTGTTTCAGCTTTCCCATTGCTTAAAGTATGAGTCAACATGCCCGGAACCGGAGTCCTCTGGAAGAGCAGCTACAGAGCTCTCTCTCCAGCCCCAGAAGCATTTCTCCTAAGAGAAGTGTCTAAGGCTTCTCCCTTCACATGGTCTTGTTTATAATCCAATTCTCCACACATCCCTACCCTCTATTTGAGATTCTGAGTATGTTTAGTATGTACATGCTCATTCATTATTGACATAATCTGCTTTCTACAGACAGTTCTGCTCATCTAACAGACCTGAGTAGGTGAGCCACAAGGTCTCCAAATTAACTTCTATCCC
This sequence comes from Alexandromys fortis, assembly GCF_014885135.2. Classification (NCBI taxonomy): domain Eukaryota; kingdom Metazoa; phylum Chordata; class Mammalia; order Rodentia; family Cricetidae; genus Alexandromys; species Alexandromys fortis. The sequence goes on from NW_026067973.1 coordinate 1,588,030, forward strand.
AGGAAGAATTTTCTACCAGTCTTGTAAAGGCTTATTGTCACATCTTCCTGACAAACACATAAGCTTCAAGTTCCAAAAAAGCCTCCAAAATTAGAATCTTCTCACCATAAGAATATGTGAAAAGGAATAGAGTGGTGGTGGTATATGCCTTAATACAGCACTAGGGAGGCAGAGGCAGGGAGATCTCTGTGAGTTCAATGCCAACCTGGTCTACAGAGAGAGTTCCAAGACATACAGGCCTAAACAGAGAAACCCTATCTCTAAAAAACCAAAAACAAACAAGAAGAATATGTGAAATCAAATGGTGTCACACCTAGCTTACCATTTCTCTCTGTAATGGGATAATTATAGAACATAAGAAAGACTTGCCTTCTGGGTCTGGTGATATTCTTGAGGATGACAGATACTGAAGGAACAATCTGACCTTTACTAAATACACATATCACTACATATGTATTTATATATGCACATATTTATATCAGAAAAATCCTCTTGTACCTATGGGAAGATCCACATATTTACAAACAAAAATTCTTTCCCTTTGGGCATTTGGCCACATTTACTTTATTAGCATCTGTATAAAAGAGAACTATTGGTCAGTACAACAAAAATGGATAGGATGGGATAGCAAGATAGCTCAGTGAAGAAAGGTATTTGATGCTAAGTCTGACGACCAGAGTTCAATCTCCAGGACCCACATGATAGAAGATGAAAAACACCTTCTGCAAGCTGTGCTCTGATCTCCACACATGTGCCATAGTATGTGTGGGTACATGTGCTTGCACACATACACACTGGCTTAGTTAGCATTTCTATCACCTATGATAAAACATCAGGATCACTGAATCATTTAACCCTTTTAACCCCAGCACTCAGAAGGCAGAGGCACGTAGATCTCTATGAGTTCGAAGTCAGCCTGGTCTATAGAGCAAGTTCCAGAATAGCTAAGGCTACTTAGAAAAACCCTGTTTCAGAAAAAATAAATAAATAAAGATTAAAATTAAAAAAATAATAAAATAAAGCAAAAAAAAACAAAAACAAACAAAGGCATGACCATAAGCAACTTTTGGGAAGGAAAGGGTTTATATTTATTCTGCTTCCACTTCCATATCACGGTCTATCACTGAAGGAAGTCAGGGCAAGAGCTGACCCAGAAGCCATGGAGGAGTGTTGCTTACTGGTTTGCTCCCTCATGACTTGCCCAGCCTGCTTTCTTCCAGCATTCAGGACCATCAGCTCGGGGATGGTCCCACCAACAATGTGCTGGGTCCTCCCACATCAATCACTAACTGAGAAAATGCACCACAGACATGCCTACAAGCCAATCTTATGGAGGCATTTTCTCAATTGAGAGTCCCTCTTCCCAAATGAGGCTAGTTTGTGTCAAACTGACATAAAACTAGCCAGTACTGTAATGGAACACTGTGAAGATGTGTTGCTCTCATTGGTTTAATAAGGAGCAAAATGGCCAATAACTAAGCAGGAAAAGGTTAGGGGAGATTTGCAGATAGGATAAGAGCTTGGGGATGAAGAAGGCAGAGTCACCAGGAGAAGCAAGATGAACATGCCATGTTGAAAAAAGGTACAAAGTCACATGGTAAAGCACAGATAAGAAATTGTATTTTTTATATGATCCTAGACAAGTTACTTAATTTTTGTAGACATCGTTATCTCCATTTATAAAGACAATAATGACTACATCATGGCTTTGATGAGAAAGAGAACTGAGGAAGCACAGGTAAAGAATTAGCTATGAAGCTGGGCAGTGGTAAAGCACGCCTTAAATCCCAGCACTTGGGAGGCAGAGGCAGGTGGATCTCTGTGAGTTTGAGGTCAGCCTGGTCTACAAAATAAGTTCCAGGACAGTCAGAACTGTAACACAGAGAAACCCTGTCTTGAAAAACCAAAACAAACAAACAAATCAATTATAAGCTGGATAGTGGTGATGCAGGCCTTTAATCTCAGCACCCAAGAGGCAGAGGCAGGGGGATCTCTGAAATTGAGATCAGCCTGGTCTACAAAGCAAGTTTAAGGACAGCCAGAGTTACAACGGAGAAGTCCTGTTTGGAGGGAAAAATTAGTTATATGTAGCAACCTACACCTATGATCAGGCTGAGACAGGATTATTAAGAGTTTGGTGTTAGCCCTAGACTACATAATGAATTTCAGGCCAGCCTGGGCTACAGTATAAGACCCTGACTCAAAAGGATGCTTTTAATAAGATATCCACCATATGAAAAGTAATTTTAAAAACTCAAAATATATGGTTTTCTGGGTTTTGTTGTTGTTTTTGTTTTTATTTCCTAGCAATGCTGAGAAATGAACCTAGGATCTTGTTTATGCTAGGCAAATGCTATAAAACTGCACTGTATCTTCTTTCCAGATAAATCCTATTTTTCCATTAAGATTTGTTTATTTACTTACCAGAGATAGGGTCTCACAAGAAAGCTGTATATGGCCAAGAATTTAATAAGTAGACCAGGCTAGCTTCAAATTCACGATATCCACCTGCCCACGTCTCCCGAGTACTGGGGTTAAAGACATCTGGCAGGATTTATTTATTTCTTACATGTATGATTGTTTTGTCTGCATGTATGTCTGAACACATTCTTGTAGTGTCCAGGTAGGCCAGAAGAGGTGTCAAATTCTAGCACTGCCTTTATAAACCACTGTTAGGTGCCTGCCATATTGGTGTTGGAAATAGAACTGTTCCAAAAACAGCAGTGTGTGTCTATAATCATAGTACTTTTTTGTTTGCTTGTTTTGAAGCAAGGGATTAAAGGTGTGTGCCATCACCACCTGGCCAATCACAACACTGCCATATTGAGATGAGAAAGAGTCCCTGGAAGCTTAGAGGTTAGCTGGCAAAATGACAAAGAGACCCAGTCTCAGTCTCAAAAAAAGAGGGCAAGGACTGATACTCAAAGTTGTTTTCTGACTTCCACATCCACATACTGGCATGTACATATGCACACACAGGCACACAGACACATACACACACAGATTTTTAAAATTAAAGACAAAACAAGAACGAAACTAAAGACAAAACAAAACTTGTGATTTGAAATGGTTGCCCAGGACTGGAGTGATGGTTCAGTGGTTGAGAGCACTGGATGCTCTTGCAGAGGACCTGGGTTCAGGTTTCAGTACTAACATGGTGGTTTACAATCATCTATAATTCCAATTCTGGAGGATCTGATGCCCTCTTCTGACTTCCATGAGAAGCAGGTATGCACATAGTACACAGATATGCATGCAAGCAAAATATTCATAATACATAAAAATTATAGTAAATCCCAATTTTTTCTTTTTAATTTTATTAATTTTTATTGAGCTCTACATTTTTCCCTGCTCCCCTCCCTGCCTCTCCCCTCCCCTTCAACCCTCTCCCAAGGTTCCCATATTCCCAATTTACTCAGGAGATCTTGTCTTTTTATACTTCCCCAAATTTTTTTCTTAAACAAAAAGGTTGTCCACTACGCAGGTCTAACATAACTGACTTAAGAATTTCCTTGCTGCCAGGAGGTGGTGGCACAAGCCTTTAATCCCAGCACTGGGAGGTAGAGGCATTCGGATCTCTGTGAGGCCAGCCTGGTCTACAAAGCAAGTTCCAGGACAGCAAGGGCTATGTAGAGAAACAGTGTCTCAATAAAAAAAAAAAAAAATCCTTCTTATTACTTTTTAAATCTAGATGACTATGTGAACTTTAATCTTTATTGTGGATGTGTGCGATCCTGTGCGTACAGATGTTTTGCCTGTATGTATGTCTGTGTGGCATGTGCATGAAGTGTATTTGAAGGCCAGAATAGGTGGTGGATCCCCTGGGACTAGAGTAACAGAGGTTCCATGTCAATCCTCTGTAAGAGCATCAGTGCTCTTGACTGCAGAGTGGTTCTCCAGCCTCTTCCTTGTTATTTCAATTTCACAATTATAAATAATGCCAAAGCAGCATCTCTGTGTGAAGACTAATGCAGGTTAATGACAAAGTGATGCAATTAGATGTGAGAGGCCCTGAAACTAGGTCATTTGGTCCACCCCAGCCTCACTACTCTGCACTGCTTGCCCAGTGAGTCTTTCTGTGCCTTGTTTTCCTAGAGTATGAACTGGGGAGGACACAGGAATTGACCTTCCATACCACCACAGTGCAGACTAAATGAGTTAATGTATGCAAAATGCCTAAGACAGTCTCTAGCATAAGTAAGATCCCCCAAAATGCCAGTTATCATTTGTATGCTACAACTACTTTCTCCAGGAAACTAAAATACTAATATATTTTTTCTTTTTTTTTCAGGCACAGTAGCACATACCTTTAATCCTAGCACTTGAAAGCATAGCTAAAAGGATCTCTTTGAGTTTGAGGTCCTTCTATTTTATATAGACAGGGCTACATTATGAGAATCTGATTCCAAAACAAAACATTTTCCCCAACAAGTGGTTGTAGGAAGATGGCTACCTTGGAGTTCAGGCGCAGATGCTAAGTATCCCATGAAACACACTTAGAGGAGAGATAAGAATTAGGATTTCTGAGTCCTCAGTCAAAGGCCTTTCTTGCAGAATTATGTTACATTCTAGATAAGTGCAAAGAAAAAAAAGCAGAAGGAAAACCTGGGGACAATTAAGTAGATACAGTCAGCTGTGGAGTTCAAAGGTGTATTTCCTGAACTTAAGACAACCTAAGAAATCTTTTCTTTTTCTTTTAGTGTGTGTGAGGGCTCTAATAGAGCTCTCATGCAGTTCTGGCTTGCTGCAAATGTAGAGGAAATTGACCATGAAATCCTGATCCTTCCATCTCCACCTCCTAAGTGCTGAGAATACAGGTACAAATCACCATGCCAGGCTTTAAATCAGTTTCTTTTTTTTTTTTTTTTTAGTTTTTCGAGACAGGGTTTCTCTGTGGCTTTGGAGCCTGTCCTGGAACTAGCTTTGTAGACCAGGCTGGTCTCGAACTCACAGAGATCCGCCTGCCTCTGCCTCCCGAGTGCTGGGATAAATCAGTTTCTTGAAACAGTGCAACCATACATAGAATAGTTAGATATAGAAAAACATTACTGGGATAAATTTTTCACTAATTCAACATCTTTAACAGTAGTCTCAATGTGCTAAACATTTTTTTTGTTTTGTTTTGTTTTTCAAGACAGGATTTCTCTGTGGTTTTGGAGCCTGTCCTGGAACTAAGCTGGCCTCGAACTCACAGAGATCTGCCTGCCTCTGCCTCTCAAGTGCTGGGATTAAAGGCATGTGCCACTACCACCCAGCTCCGGCTGTTTGGTTTTAAGTTTTGTTTTTACTTATATGTATGTATCTCTGTGTATGTCATGTGTGTGTGGATGTCCATGGAGGTCAGAAGTGGGCATTGAATTCCTGGGAGCTAGAGCTATAGGCAGTCATGAGCCACCCTATGTGGGTGCTGGGAATTGAACCTGGGTTCTCTGCAAGGGCAGTAAGTGTTCTTAACTGTTAAACCATCACCCCAGGTCCAGATTTTAAATGTTTGTATAAAAAACTGTATCAACACTTGAAAGATCTACAAAACATTGGGCCAGTATTTAATAAATGATGCACTGTGTTATCAAATCAACTATGGGATCCATTCAATTAGTATAAAGATTATTCTAAGAAGATACTGAGATTCCAGAGTTGCAGGGGAGAAAAAAAGTTCTTGGAATCTCCTTTATGAGAGCCAAAGCAGCAACTTCTAGACAGCAAACCTGTCCCAAACAGCTCACAATGGATCTTCTCCAGAGATACAACAGGAGCCATCTACAGGCTTCCTCTTTTAGAGAGCACAGCCCTTCCAGTACATGCGCAGGCTGGAGGTAAATGGTGTCTTTTTCTACTTGAAAAAGTAGAAAATGTTATTTTTTGAGACAGAGTCTCTTCACTAAACCTACAGCTCAAAGATTAGCTAGGCTATCTAGCTGGATAGCTCCAGGGATCTGCCTCTCTGTGCACCCCCAGTGTGTGCACAGAGTGGGGGTTAGAGAGATGCTAAAGGCCATGCCAGCATTTCACATGGGTGCTGGAGACCCAAACTCAGTTACTTGTGTTTGTACAGAAAACACTGAGCTATCTCCTCTTATGTTTTGAGACAAGGTTTCTCATGGAACCTGAAAATTATCAATTCTGCTAGACTGGCTGGTCAATGAGCTCAAGGAATCTTCTTGTCTTGGTGCCTCCCATCCTCAGCAGCAGATTACAGATGTGTGCGGCTATCCCTGGCTTTTAGTATTTGCTGAAAATCTCAACTCGGGTCCTCATGCTTGCTTGCACGTAGGCACTTTACTGCCTAAACCACCTCCCCAGTTCACAGACAGCCACATCTACTAAAAGCTCATTTTTATTTCCACAAAATGTTCCCTAGGCACTCTTTCTCACCCCTCTCCAGAATCATTTGTGGACGACATGGATGACTCAGTTGGTAGAGTATTTGCCTTGAAAGCTCAAAGATCTGAGTTGAATCTTCAGACCCCACATAAAGTGCTAAGCATGGTGGGAGTACACACTTATGATCCCATCGCTGGGCAGGACAGACAGAAGACCCCTGGGGGTCACAGGTCAGCCAGTACAGCCTAAATGCTGAACTCCAGGCCAACGAGAGACCTTCTCTCAAAGAAGGTAGATGATGTTTCTAGATGTGACACCTGAGGTCACACACATACACACAGGCTAATTTTATGTCAACTTGACACAAGCTAGAGATATTTGGAAGGAGGTAATTTCAAATGAGAAAATGCCTTGTGGGTAGTGCCATCCCTGGGCTGACGGTTCTAGGTTCTATAAGAGAGCAGGCAGAGCAAGTCATGGGGAGCAAGACTACAAGGAGCTCTCCTCCATGGCCTCAGCATCGGGTCCCGCCTCTGGGTTCCTCCCCTGCTTGATTGAGTTCCTGTCCTCACTGCTTTTGATGATGAAGGATATGGAACTGTGAATGAAAGACATCCTTCCCTCTCCAAGTTGCTTTTTTGGTCATGATGTTTCATCATAGCAACAGTAACACTAAGTAACACACACACACACATACACACACACACACACACACACGTTTTCTTCCCTCTTTGCCTAAAAAGATCCCACAGAATCTTAAATTCTAACCCCTTTAAGTTAGTGGTCTCTAGTAGTTCTTCCATGTGTATACACATTGCACAGACAAACTGTTTTTTCTTCTTATTGTTCTGGGAATTTAATTTGCTAACCCTAAAACGGTACAGGAAAAGTTTTTCTTCCCTTTGATAAAATACATAAAAGATGCATTCAAGCGTTAAGGTATTGTAGGACATGCCTATAATCCTAGCACTCTGGAGGCAGAGGCAGGCTACGAGCTTGATGCCAACCCAGTCTACACAGCCCGCACTTCAAAGTGAGACACTGGTTTAAAAATTTTAGGCAGACCTGGTGGCACAAGGCTATAATACCAATTACTCTGGAGTCTGAAGCTTGGGAAGTCAAGTTCAATGTTTCTCTGGGTTACAAAGTTAGTTTTAAAGCTAGCCTTGTCAACAGATACCCTGTCTTAAAATAACAAAAGTAGGCTGTAAATATAGCCCAATAAACCAATTTAACCTTTTGTGGTAGTTTGAATGTAATTGGCCACCATAATCTCATAGGCAATGGCACTATTAGGTGTGGCTTTGTTGGAGTGGGTGTGACCTTGGAGGAAGTGTGTCACTGAGAGGCTGGGCTTTAAGGTTTTCTATGCTCAGGATACCATCCAGTGTCTCAGATGATTTCCTGTTGCCTACAAGGTGTAGGACTTACTGCCTGCATGCCACCATGATTCCTGCCATGATGATAATGGACTGAACTTCTGAAACTGTATGTGTGCCACCCAACCAAATGTTTTCCTTATAAGAGTTTACTATGGTCACGGTATCTCTTCACAGCAACAGAAACAATAAGAAACTTGAAAACAATTTTTCATGGAAAAAAAAGTACTATTTATGTTAACATGTAAGTTTTATGTTATCTTAAAATAAATCAACACATAAATATATTTTTGCCTTAGTTTCTGGTTCAGTGAATACTGATAAAGAAAATAGATACAAAAAACTGTTATTTAGAGTCCTTGTTAATCATTAATATATAAGGGTCCAGGACACAGTGAAATCAACAAGACTAATTCAAGCAAGTGGTAAGGAGGGCAGAATGATATTAAGTTCCAGGCCAGCCTGTGTTGCGGGAGGTCCTTCCGCCCCTCCAACCAATAGCTGCTGTGATACCAGCCGCATATAAAGGGTATACCTCAAACAAACAAACAAACAAATGAATCTTCAAGATCACGAATAGTTCCACTATTAGAATTAATGACTTGTAGTTTTCAATCATAGGGAAGAAAAGGCAGTCAGAAGTACAGAGAGTGTAGTAACCACAGTCAAAGAAAATTTGTCAGAGACTAGACAGGATTATAGACTCATTTCTATTCTTAAAGATGTCCCATGATGAGCTGCTACATGTCCATGTGCGTACCTCATCTTCCCTAAATCAGCTGTGCAAACCATGGCAGAGCCAATGCTACCATCGGTGGGTGCTAGCTGTTATGATAACTAGCAACATGAAAGGCAATGCTCACCCTGAAGAGATTTTACTATACTGTTTGAGAATGATCATTGTGACCCACTTCTTCCCTTCGCCACCCAGAGACAGGGTTTCTCTGTGTAACAGCCCTGACTGTCCTAGAACTCGCTTTGTAGACCAGGCTGGCCTCGAACTCACAGAGATCTGTCTGCCTCTGCCTCCCAAGTGCTGGGATTAAAGGTGTGTGCCTCCTAATCATTCACCAGATTCTCATCAGAACTGGCTGCCCTCCAGACACTCTCCCTAATATTCTTTTGAATGTGGAGGTGCCATAGTGAAGGACTCTCACTTTGGAAAACAAATCAGTAAGTGAGCTTGCTATTTACTTTGGACTTAGCATTTTACATGCTTACAATGGCCAAGTGTTTCTCAATAAATAAAAAATTAAACCAATGTCAGCAGCATTTAAATAACATTATCATTGAATTCACAATTGTGAATTTTCAAGCATGTGATTTCAAGCAACTTGGAAAATTGAGAATTCAACCAAATTTAAGGTCTATCTTGCTCTTGTCACAGTATTAAAAAGAGGACCCGCTCACTAGGTCATTCTTCTGTAAATGGTGTACAGTTGTGCTACTCGTGGTGCTGAAGAGCACAACTATTCAAAACATCCCTGTGACCTGAGCTTCTGAAGAAAAGAATGACACTCAGGATATAAAGCAAATAAAATAGGTTTTAGAGTAACATAGGAATCTTGACCATGGGGACTGGAAAGATAACTCAGGTTAAGAACACTGGCTGTTCTTCCAGAGGTCCTGAGTTCAATTCCCAGCAACCACATGGTGGCTCACAACCATCTGCAATGAAGTCTGGTGTCCTCTTCTGGCCTGCAGGCATACATGCAGGCAGAATACTGTATACATAATAGTTAAAAAAGAAATAAGCCTGGTGATGGCACACAGCATTCAGGAGGCAAAGGCAGGTGGTTCTCTGTGAGTTTGAGGCCAGCTTGGTCTACAGAGAGAGCTTCAGGACTGGTTCCATAGCTACAAAAAAACCCTGTCTCGAACCCACCCTTCCAAATGGGGCTGTAGAGATGCTCATAGCAAAATATTTGCTATGCGTGCATAACAAACTAAGGTCAGATCCCTAAATTCCTAAAATGGGGCATGCAATACTTCTGTGTGGTAATTCTGGAACAGACAGATACACACGTTATAAAGTATAAATAAAAGATACAAAAAAAAAAATACATGCATGCTTGGAACACTGCTAGTTAACAGTGTACCTTCTTTTCTGAGAAGAGGTGCTGGGGACTAAGCCCAGGACGAGACCACTTTGCTATATCCCCAGCACTTACTATCATTTCAGAGTAGCACCAACTCTCTGAACTTCTTTATTTTGTGTAACATAGGGTACTGAGAATATGAAGTCACTGGAGAATTCGGATCTGTTTCTTTCTCAAATGAAAACAATGGACTGGCCCTTAGCACAAATACACCTGCACACAGGATCTATTTTCAGCAGCAGCATTTACCTTCTGCCTTTCTCACAGAGCTTCTCAATTTCAGCTTTCAGGTCCTGCTCCTTTTGCAAGAACTCCTTCTTTTCTTTCTCTATCTTCTTCTTGGTTTCTTCCCGTTTTATGGTCACATCCTGAATAGCCTTTAGTATCTCCTAAATCCCACACAATGATAGTCACACAAATAAAAAAGGAAATGTTAGTTTTTGGTGTTTTACGAGTTTGTTTTAATCTGAAAGTTGATTGTGTGTATGTGGTGTTAGGGTTCTAAACAAGAACCTGGTACATAATAGGCAAGTTCTCTATCACCAAGTTACACACCCAGCCAGCCCTGATAGGTTTATGTTTTGTATTGTTTTAAGATAGGGTCTTACATAACCCAGGCTGGGCTTAAACTCAATACGTAGACAAAGCAGGCCTTGAACTCCTGATCCCCTGGCATCCACTTACACTTATTTGGCTGACAAATACATACTACCTTGCTCAGTGGTTTTGGTTTTCTGAAACATGGTTTTACTATGCATCTTAGTGCCCTGACTTCCTCTGCAGCAGCCCAGGCTGGCCTCAGACTTGCTGCAGTCATCCTCTCTCAGCTCCCCAGAAGCAAATGCTGTTGATCCACTACTTTCACCCTGATTGTTCATTCAATAGTTATGGATTTATATGCTGATTTATTGGAATTGAACGGAACTGAAAGAATTGACTTCATAAATTACTGATATAAAAGCCAAACCTCTAGAAGAAGGTTTTGTGAACATAGACTTCAACTCAACAGTGTTCTAAGAAACACTGAAAAATGGAATGTGGGGGCTGGGGAGATGGCTCATTAATTAAGAGCTCTGGCTGTCCTCCAGAGAAAGGTATGATACCCAACACCCACACAATGTCTCACAGCTGTCTGTAACTCCAATTCTAGGGTATCTGATGTCCTCTTCTGGCCTCCCAGGACACTCGATGCACAGACATACACAAGAGGCAAAACACCCATATGCATAAAATAAAATTTTTTAAAAAATGGAATGTAGCAGGGTGGTGGTGGTGGTGGCGCAAGCCTTTAATCCCAACACTCAGGAGGCAGAGGCAGGTGGATCTTTGAGTTCAAGGTCAGTCTGTTCTAGAACAGCTAAAGCTGTTACACAGAGAAACCCTATCTTGAAAAACCAATAGTAGTAATAATAATAATAGAAGTAAAAATAAAAAAATAGAAAATGAAATATGATAGGCTGGAGAGATGGCTCAGCAGTTAAGAACACTGGCTGCTCTTCTAGAGGTCCTGAGTTCAATTCCCAGCAACCACATGATGGCTCACAACCATCTGTAATGAGATCTGGTGCTCTCTTCTGGCCTGCAGGCCTATACACGCAGACAGGACCCTGAATACATAATAAATATATAAATCTTTAAAAAAATGCAATGTGAGACTGGGGAGACCTCAGTCAGTAAAGTATTGGCCATATAAATATAATGATGAGTTCAAGTCCTAGAACTCACATAAAACAGCCAGGCATGGTGGCATGTACTTCTAGCTCTAGAAAGGAAGAAATAAGGGGATTCTGAAGCTTCCTAGACAGTCAGCCTAGTTCTAGATCCAAATGAGCATTTCTGCCTCAAAACACAAAAAGTGGACAGAGGCTAAGGAATACCTGAAGGTTGACCTCTGGCCTACACACACATCTGCACATATCCGCATGCACACTTGCACATATACACGTGAAAACACACACACACATAAATTTATTTTAAAAGGAATATACTGGCTTGTGTAGCAAAGCTCCAATAAAGACTGAATAGATATCTGTTGAGGATTCTTCCTTCAGGTGGGAGTCGCTACATCCAACAAACATGCTCTTGATCTTTATTATAGTTCTGCTTTACTGTAAGTGGAATTTTCTGTTTCTTTGCTGTGCTGGATACTTTTATGTCAACTTGACACAAGCTACAGTCATCTGAGAAGAGGGAGCCTAAATTAAGAAAATGCCTCCATAAGATTGGGTTGTAGGCAAGCCTGTAGGACATTCTCATAAAGTGACTGATGGGGAAGGGCAGAGTCAATTATGGGTGGTGCTATCCGTGGGCTGATAGTACTGTAAGAAAGCAGACTGATGTGAAGCAGGCCAGTAAGCAGCACACTTGTATGGTCTCTGCAGCAGCTCCTGCTTCCAAGTTCCTGCCATTTGAGTTCCTGTCCTGACTTCCTTGGATGATGAACAGTGATGTAGAAGTGTAAGCCAAATAAACCCTTTCCTCTCCAACTTGCTTTTTGGTTATGGTGTTCATAACAGCAATAGTAATCCTAACTAACACTTTTGCTGTCTTACTATATAACAATAGGAAAAAATACACATACGTTTTTATATATTTTTTTAAATATTTATTTATTATGTATACAGTGTTCTGTCAGCTTGTATGCCTGCAGGCCAGAAGAGGGCACCAGATCTCATTACAGGTGGTGGTGAACCACCATGTGGTTGCTGGGAATTGAACTCAGGACCTCTGGAAGAGCAGTCAGTGCTCTTAACTGCTGAGCCATTTCTCCAGCCCCATTTTTGTATATTTATAAGAATACATATACACAAAGGTAGTCACCTGTAACAATTATCCTGCTTCACACAACTCTGTCCATAACAGTAATTGATGTGTTAAGTGTTTTGTATTATATTTTTATATTTTGTTCACTGATGTTTGGGTAGTCCTGGAGAGCCTGCTCAGGGCCTCCCACAAAGCATACATACTACTCCTAAACTATATTCTTGACCCATTCTGTTAAAAGTTTATCAGATTAACTGAAACTTTTTGAAACTACTTTTCCAATCTAACCTAATTGGGGGGGGGGGGGGTGGGGGGGGCG
>NW_026067973.1:1611653-1621041 GCF_014885135.2 Alexandromys fortis
GGTAGGTGGTTGAGATTGTCTGTAGTTCAGGCTGGCATCAAACTCCTTATGTAACTGAAGATGACCCTGAACTACTCATCCTTCTGCCTCTGGATCAGAGAACTGGATTACAGGAATGTGCCACTTAAGCTTTTAAGTAACACCACATAGACATTCTCCATGTCCACACATTCATTCACAAAAGTTTGTATTTGTAGAATAAACTCCCAATAAAACTTCTTGGTCAGCTTATCTACACTGTATTTATAGTATTAACTGATAGGTCTTCTGTATTGGTCTAAAAGAAAGTGGTCCCCAAAGGGAGTAGCACTATTAGGAGGTGTGCCTTGATGGAGTAGGTGTGGTCTTGTTAGAGGAAGTGTGGTCTTGTGGTGGTGAACTTTGAAATCTCTTTTCTTAAGCTCCACTAGTGTGACACTCAGTCAACTTCCTGTTGCTTGCAAGATATAGGACTCTCAGTTGCTCCAGCACCATGTCTGCCTGCAAGCCGCTATGCTCCTGATCATGACAATAATGTACTAAACCTCTGAAACTGTAAGCAAGTCATACCAATTAAATGTTTTCTTTATAAGAGTTGCTGTGGTCATGGTGTCTCTTCGCAGCAAAAAAAAAAAACCCTAAGACATCTTCCCAAGTTTCCAAAATGAGCACCACAACCTACAGCCCTCAATGAGTTCACTTTACTTCACCCTTGACAATGCTGTTTTGACTACTTACCTAGACCTTTTGATTGTGTTTGAGGCTTTTACTTGCTAATTTATTTTTTTCCAGTTTTTAAATGTCGATTTAACCTAAGCGAAACTACATTTTGCATGAATAGGAGATTAAGTAAGTGAATACTGTTCAATAATGTCAACAAAACATTAAATAAATAACCCTCTGTACTAAATAACCCTCTGTACTAAAATAGAAGGGTCTGGAAAAGATGCCTTCAATGCTTTTTTATATACTTGAAATTTTTTTTTTTTTGAAAATTAAAAAAAAAATGGCCAGGAGGCCTTTAATCCCAGCACTTGGTAGACAGAGGCAAGCAGATCTCTGAGTTTCAGGCTAGCTGGTCTACAGAGTGAGTTCTAGGACAGTCAGGGCTACATACAGAAATCCTGTCTTGAAAAACCAAAACAAACAAACAAAAATTTATGTGTATTTGTATATGTGTACACATGTGAGTGCAAGTGTACATGGAATTCAAAAAAAGTGTGCTGTGTCTCCTAAAGAAAGAATTATAGGTAGTTAGAGTTATAGACAGTGTTGGGCTACCTGACATGGGTGTTTGGAACCAAACATAGGTCTTCTCAAGAACAGTAAGCACTTTTAACTGATAAGTCATTTCTCCAGTCCTAGTTTTATTATTATTTGATAAGCCTGCTATGGTGTTCTATAACTGCAATACCAATATATGAAGAGTAAGGCAAAAAGATCTTGAGTTTAATGTTAGCCTGGGTTACAGAGATCACAGTCTCAAAAATAAACCAAACCCAAGAAATACTGACTTTCCTTCTGTTGACTCAGAAACATCTAACATTTAAACTGTTACTTTACTCATTAGCAGTACGTATATATGTATGCAGAAGCACATAATATATATGCATACATACATACATACTTTTTTTGGAGGGGGTGAATTTTTTGGAGATACTGTCTCACTACATCAGCTTGCTATACAGATAGACCAGGCTGCCCTCAACTCACAGATCTCCACCTGCATCTGCTTTCAGAGTGCTGGAATTAAAGGCATATGTCATCACTCATAGCTGTAAATATGTAATTTTAAATCTAGATTATGTTTATGAGAGAAGATACACAATAATTATATGAGTTGCAATTTCTTTTCCTTCCTTTCTCTTTTGTGATTCTGGGACTTGAACCAGGTTGCTGAGTATGCTAGGCAAGCACTCTACCACTGAGGTAATTCTCTCAAATGTCAGTATGGGCAGACTACCTGGTGATTCTTCATTTCTTCTTCTCTCCTTTGCTGAAGCTGCTTTAATTGCACTTGGAGCTGATTCTCCACCTGCCTCTGCTTGTCCAGGACTTCTTGGTAGCGTTCCTTCAACAGGGTTCTCTCTGTCATCATTTTGTCCTATTAAGAGCAACAGAAGTTTCTTTCTCATTTGAATCACAAGAAACTCTCAGCAGTTTTGGTTTTTGCTTGTTCATTTGAGAAAAGGGTCTTACATAGCTCAAGCTAGCCGCCATCTTGTTATAGTGCTGAAGATGCTCTTCAACTTCTGATCCTCCCACCTCCATCTCACATGTACTGCAATTACCACACCTAGTTTATGCTGTACTAGGGACTGAACCCAGAGCTTCCTGCATGACGGGCAAGTACTTGATCAACTGAACTATATCCCCGATCTGTATCTGAGATGCGCCACACTGTCCAATACAATAGCTAATAACTGTATGTGGTCAAGTAACTTCAAGTTAATCAAACATGACAAAACAGAAACATCCAGACCCTCAGGAGCCTAGACACATTTCAAGAACTCAAAGCTAATAAATAAAATGAAAACAATTTTATTTATTATCACTGTGAGTGTATAGGTATAGGATAAATATGTGGGTATAGTATACATGTGTTACAGCATGTTTGTGGAAGTCAGAGGACAACTTTGTGGAGCTGGCTCTCTTTCCAGCTTTTAAAAGCTATTTATTTATTTGTTTGTTTGTTTGTTTGTTTGTTTTGATTTTTTTGAGACAGGGTTTCCCAGTAGCTATGGAGTCAGTCCTGGAACTCACAGCCTGCCTCTGCCTCCCAAGTCCTGGGATTAAAGGTGTGTGCCACCACAACCAAGCAAAAGATTGTTCTTTTAGATTTATTTATTTTATGCATATGAATGTTTTGCCTACATGTATATATGTACATTCTGTGCTGGGTGCTTAAAGAGATAAGAAGACAATAGACCCCCGAGAGCTAGGATTAATGATTGTGAGCCATCATATAGGTCCTGGGAACCAAACTCAGGTCCTCTACAAGAGCAATTGTTTTTATTTTTAATTGCATATGTGTTGATATGCATGGAAGTGCAAATGCCCAGGGAGGCTAGAGATGTTAGATCCGTTGGCAGTGTAGTTACAGAAGACTAAGAGCCATCTAATGTGGGTGTTAGAAGCTAAACTCAGGTGCTTTAGAAGAGCAGTAGGTGCTTTAATTGCTAAGCAGTTCCAGTCTGCCCCCCCGCCCCCCCATTCCACTCTTTCATGAGCTCTGGGGATGGAACTCACTCAGGTCATCAGGCTTAAATAGCAAGCACTTTTACCTACTAAGCAATCTCAATAGCCTAAGGGGGCTATTTTAACAGACAAATATCTCCTACCTAAAATTCTATTGTTTTGCGGGGCTTTTTGTTTTGTTTTTCTTTTTTCTTGAGATATGGTCTTTGCAACCAACTGGTCTTGAAATCAAAATGCAGCCAAGACTGGCCTTAGACTTCTGATCCTCCTCCTCCAATTTCCCAAGTGCCTAGAGTTTAGAAATCAATAGTTCTTCCATCGCCACCCTTGCTCATCATCCTCCCCCCGCTTTGAAACAAAACTTGACAAACAACAAATAACTGCCAAAGCAAGACCCTGTCTCAAAACACAAATATGGGTTAGGGCGGTAATTCAGTTGGCAAAATGCTTGACTGGCATGCACAAAGCCCAGGGCTAAATCCCCAGAACCACAGAAAACCAGGCCTGGTGGTGACAGATGGATAATGGCTGGCACTCAGAAGGGAGAGGCAAGAAGACAGTTTGAGGCCAGCCTAGGTAAGATAAGACCCTTTATCCAACATAAAAATAAATAAAACTCCTCATACCAATCAGTCTGGTGGCACCCACCTGTTAACTCAGCACTTACGAGACTGAGTGGAAGGATTATAGCTTCAAGAACAGCCTGAGCTACACAATGAGACTTCATCTACAAAACAACAAACCAAACCACTACAAAGGGACAAAATGGAAAATACATTAAGTAAGGAATATATCTGAAAAAGAATTGATAGAGTGACAGAAGCTTAACATTGTAACAAGATTACTAGAATGTAAGACTGAATGACTCAAACCCAGTATACCGTGAACTAATTATAGCACACCCAAACTATTTTATGTAGTATGCAGAGACAGCTTTTTGGGGCAGCAAGGCTGGCCTCAAACTCACTACACAGCTGAGGCTGGCCTTGAACTCTTGATCTTCTTGCCTTTACTTCCTGAGAATATACTCATGAACCCCTATTTCCAGAAAGGATCAGCTTTTAAAGAAACAATGGGGCCAGACTTGATATATGCCTTTTATTGCCATCACTTGGGAGGCAGAAGCAGGGGGGATCTCTTCAACTTTAAGGCCAGCCTGGTCTATATATTGAGTTCCAGGCTAGCCGTAGTGAGACTCTATGTACTGGATGGTTTTGTGCATCAACTTGACACAAGTTGTCATCAGAGAGGAAGGAGTCTCAGCAGGAAATGCTTCCATGAGACCCAGCTATAAGGCATTTACTCAATTTGTGATCAATGGGAGAGGGCCCAGCTCATGGTGGGTAGTATCTTTCTAACAAAAGTAGACCAAGCAAGCCACGTGGGGCCAGCCAGTAAAAAGCACTCCTTCATGGTCTCTGCATCAGCTGCCTCCAGGATCCTACCCTGTTTCTGTTCTGACTTCCTTCTGTGATGAACAGCAAAGTGGAAGTGTAAGCCACATAAACCCTTTCCTCCCCAAAACTTGCTTTCTGGTCATGGTATTTTGTTGCAGCAATAGAAATGCTAACTAAGGCAAACTGGTATCAGCATAGTGGGGTACTGCTGTGACAGATCTGACTGTTTTGGTGAGAACTGTGGAAGGACTTTGGAACTATGGGCTAGAAGAGCCATTGAGTGTTAAGAATTCTGTGGGATGTTCTGTGGGGAGTTGAAAGATCAGAAGATGGAGGCCTGTCTTATGAACTTTCAGAAGGACGTTTAAAGGTTCAATCAGGATCATTTTATTTTGAATGAAGATTTTGTGGCTCTGGTTAGCTGGGACTGAAAAATCAGCAGTAAGTGATTAACAAGATACCAGAACTACTAAAGCAAAACTTTGTTTTCCTGGGGTGCTTGATGCTGGTCAGATGGAGCTAAGAAATTAGTGGTGATTAAGACGAGACCAGCATCACTGAGGTGAACTTCTGGGAAGTGTTTTCTGAGAGCATAGAGAAGCTGTGTTCCAGTGTGTTG
The DNA here is from genome assembly GCF_014885135.2 of Alexandromys fortis. NCBI lineage: Eukaryota > Metazoa > Chordata > Mammalia > Rodentia > Cricetidae > Alexandromys > Alexandromys fortis. The sequence goes on from NW_026067973.1 coordinate 1,616,847, forward strand.
TACCTCACACTGGCAGCAGGACTTGGTAATATATGAGTCACCAGGAAGCACTGGTTTTGAAAGCATGAGGGGTGGGTCATGGAGAGCAGCTGAGGCTTGGCACTGAGAAAGGCTAGGAGAGGCCACTGGTGAAAGTGCAGCCTAGCTGCAGCAGAAGACCCATGTTTGGGAGCTGTCAGTGCCATGGGACAACAACAACCAAGAACAGCAGCAGCAGTGGAGTAGTCAGCCAGAGCCTAGAAGACAAGCTGTGTGCTGCAGAGAGCAGAGCCAGAGAAGTGACCCAGGCCCTTAGGAGGAGTTCAGAAGATCTTGAGTAGTCCCAGCCACTGGACAGTTGGAATTTGGTTTTGATTTGATTATGATTGTGCCCTGGTTTTTACCCCTTTTATAGAAAGAATTTTACTGAAGCCCACAGTTCAAAGACCGAATTTTTAAAAGACTTTGGATTTTAAGAGATTGGCTATTTTAAAGGGACTGAAATTTTTGTGTTTGAATTTGTAAAGACTGGAACATTTAAAGTTACTTTCTGTTTGTTTGTTTTTGTTTTGTTTTGTTTTGAGATAGGTTTTCTCTGTGTAGCTTTGGAGACTACTTTCCTGGCACTCGCTCTGTAGACCAGGCTGGCCTCGAACTCTGTTTCTTATGTTTTTAATGTGAGATCTTGAGGATGAATAAGAAAGGAAGGTTGTGGATTAATAGTGATGAGTTTGTGTGTCAATCTGACGAGAGGTCAGTTTACTGGTTGGTTTTGTGGGTCAACTTGACACAAGTTAGAGCCATTAGGGGAAAGAGCCTCAGCTGAGGAAATGCCTCCATGAGATCTAGCTGTAAAGCTGTAGGAGGGTCCAGGCCATTGTGGGTGGTGCCTTCCCCAGGCAGGTGGTCCTAGGTTCTATAAGGAAGCAAGCCAGTAGGGAGCACCCTTACAAGGTCTCTGTATCAGCTCCTGCCTCGGGATCCTGTCATGACTTCCTTCAGAAATGAACAGCACTGTGGAAGTGTAAGCCTAATACATTCCTCCCCAAAGCTTGCTTCTTTGGTCATGGTGTTTTGTTGAAGCAATATAAACCTTAACTAAGACACTCTATCTCCAAAATTAAATAAATAAAAATTAATTTTAAAAAGCTAAAGAAAAAAAAGGCAGGCGGTAGTGGTGCATGCCTTTAATCCCAGCACTTGGGAGGCAGAGGCAAGCGGATCTCAGTGAGTTTGAAGCCAGCCCGATCTACAAAGTTCCGGGACACCCAAGACTGTTACACAGAGAAAACCTGCCCTGAAAAAAACAATAGATAAACAAACAAACAAACAAACAAATAAGGAGTGTATCAGGGTAAGAGTAAAATTACCATAGGAAGAAAAGAATACTGTTAGGAACATGGGGATGCTTCATCTGGAAAGATTTAAACTTGAGACTTAAGAATGGGCATCAAGGGGGCTGGAGAGATGGCTCAGCGGTTAAGAGCATTGCCTGCTCTTCCAAAGGTCCTGAGTCCAATTCCCAGCTACCACATGGTGGCTCACAACCATCTGTAATGAGGTCTAGTGCCTGCAGGCCAGAAGATTGTATACATAATAAAAAAAAAAAAAATGGGCATCAAGCTAGCTGTAGTGGCATATACTTTAACCCCAGCCCTCAGGAGGAAGAGGCAGACCAGTCTGAGTTCAATGCCAGCCTGGCCTAAAAGAGTTCCAGGCTAATCAAAACCACATAACGAGATCCTATTTCAAAAACAAAAGAAAATGCCTTACATTAAAATCTTCCCAGCACCTGGGTGGTGATGGCATGCCCCTTTAAGCACAGCACTAAGGGGTGGGGAGTGGGGACAGACAGACACTACAAAAAGCTTCACAGTTCTTGGGAAATGAAAGCAGGAAAATTTAGGATCTAAAAGCCACCCCCCCCCCCATTGTGAATCCAAGGTCAGCACCAGGCTATATGAGACCCTGTTTCAAACAAAACAAATCACACGTGGTGGCTCACTCAATAATTGTAGCAATCCTGGTGGCTCACTCCAATAATAGAGGACTGCTATGAGTTCAAGGCTAGCCTGGCTACAGAACAAGACCCTTTGTCAAAACACAAAGAGTGATGGCTATAATGGTACAAACTTCTAATCCCAGTATTCAGGAGGCAATACTCAAATTCTGAAACCAACCATGGCTACAACAACGACACCCTTTCTCAAAAAATACAAATAAAGGACATTTTAAACTACATGTAGAGAGTAGAAAATAGAAAACAAGTTCTATCACCAAATCCAAACAAGTAATGTAGCAAGAACTGCAGAGGTCCTGTCCTCCCTTCAGAGCAGGACTGGCATAAAAGATATTGCTGAAATGTAACAGGCTGGGTGAGGCAGTCCATTTCCATTGTCGGGATTGAACCTTTCCTAACCAAGGTAACAATGCTCACATCCTGTGTTCCGATTGCTTTATGTGACAATGAAGTTTTAGGTACACACTTACCAGATTCTTTTCAATATCTTGATCTGTGTTTACCTCTGAATCTGCTGTCTTAAAGTCAGTCTATAAAAAATAAATAAAAATAAAAATTAAATTCAAGACTTTAAGTCACTTTAACACAATCAGAGTTAGTTATTCTAGACCTTTCACCTAGAAACCACCACCAAAGAACAAAGCAGCAATGCAGTCCTGGGAAACAGACACCACCATCCAATACAATCTTTTCCCACAAAATGGTCTAACATCTGCCTAAGAGAAAGCCACAAACCTAAGGGAATAACTGCCTCCTGAAATCTATTTTCTTCCCACAACAAAGCACCAGAAAGCAGGAATCACTGTACTTCTTGATGTAGACCAGACAATTAGCAAGGACTCCTAATGTAAGGACAGAGGTGAAAAGTATGAGTGCTAGCCAAGCAGCAGAGCACACACCTTTAATCCCAGCATGTGGGAGGCAGAGGCAGAAAGATCTCTGAGTTTGAGTCAGCCTGGTCTACAGAGTGAGTCCAGGATAGCTAGGGATACACAGAGAAACCCTGTCTTGGGGGATAGGGGAAAAAGGGAGACGTATAAATGCTAAGGATCTACACCAATCAAGTTTTCATCCAAAGAAATTACATGGAGGTCATAATAGTTGCTACGTGCTATATAATTAGACACTGGCTTTCTTGTTTCTGGAACAGCAGAATGAAGCCACTGTATAACACTGTATGCAAACAGTATGATGACTGCTTGCAAAAACAAAAAAACAACAAAAAAAAAAAAAAAAAAAAAAACGGCACAGCGCAGTTCACCACATAAGAAATGGCTCCTACCCTCACCTCCCCCAATTCCATTTTAGTAGTAGAAACTTGATACTTGACCTGTACAGCAATGTTCTGAGAAAGCTTCAGGGAAGAGCTATCCTGATCATCATCCTGATCCACTCTGACTCCTTCAACCCCATTTTCAGGAGGCACTACAGGTCGGAAATCCAAGCCTGCGTCCCTGCTACCTTCCTTTAGGATGGAGGCTGGTGGGGCTTTCTCTTCAGAGCAATTCTTGGAGGCAAGTTGTTTTGAGTGGCACCCTGCCTTAAGAGACCGAGTGACTGGATGGAGGCTCTCCTGGAGGCTTGTGTCCCCCTCCTCTCCTGCTGGGCCGGTCAAGTCCTTCAAATCAGACTGAGACCCACTGCCAGAAAGACAAAGGGCTGTGGCTACCAAGTTTTCTCCTAAAACCTCCTGGTGCGCTGCTGAAGCATCACTTGCTGATGAACCAGGATTCTGCTCTGGGTGTTCCAAATGAGCATTTCTGTTACTCTCCTTGGTTACCATTTGGCTACTTACACTCGGTGGAGACGAGTTCTTCAGTTTCTGGGCAGAGTCTTTGGGGCTATAAAAAAAAATTTAGGATAAGATTGTAGCTCAGTGGTATGTCATCTGACTAGCATGCCTTAGACCCTGGATTCTATTCCTAGCACAAAAAAAAAAAAAAAAAGAAGAAAAAGAAAGTTTCTCTTCATCCAACATTTGGAAGATTAAATATGGTACTTTCTTTTTCAGTGCTTGGGATCAAACCTAGAGCCTTACACATGCTGGATAATGTTCAACCACTTAGCCACATCCCACACAGTCACTAGAACAAAACTAGAACCTATAAACCCTCTCCATCATCAGAACAAACTAGTTTTTAATCTAACAATTTCTACCCCATATATAGGTAGTCCAGCCTGGTGGGGGGGGGGGGG
>NW_026067973.1:1621761-1643559 GCF_014885135.2 Alexandromys fortis
GAAGAAGAAGAAGAAGAAGAAGAAGAAGAAGAAGAAGAAGAAGAAGAAGAAGAAGAAGAAGAAGAAAGTTCATTGGGTGTTTGCTGTGTAAGCCCTAATGATCTGAATTCAGTCTCTGTAACATATAATGGGAGAACTCCTAAAAGTTGTACTTGGCCCCTCCCCACACAACTGAAAAAATTAAATTAAAAATAATAATTGTCCTTCAAACATGTCACACAGCTCTTTGAACAAAACCACTATTTGGGCGGGCGGTGGTGGCACGTACCTTTAATATCAGCACTTGGGAGGCAGAGGCAGGCAGATCTATTAGTTTGAGGCTAGCCTGGTCTATAGAGTGAGTTCCAGTAGAGACAGGGCTACACAGAGAAACCCTGTCTTGCAAACAAACAAATAAACAAATAAAAATCAAAACAGAAAAACACTATTGATCAACAGTTTGCCAGAGTGGAGTATCACCTTAAGTAGTTGAGAGTACAATTTCACCTTGTTTTGTTTCTTTGAGACAGCATCTTGGTATGCAGTCCTGGCTGGCCTGGACATGGTACTCAAATGTAGCCTAGGCCAGCCTCAAAACCATGGTAACCATTCTCCACCAACTTCCAAGTGCTGGGATTTTAGGTATGAGTCACCATTTTCAGCTTTGAAGGTATGATTTTTGAATCCACAATTGAAGTCGTCAATGGAAATTTTATTCCATATAGCAAACATACATATATTTAACATCTGTTATAATAATTTTTGTCATTTGTCATAGACATTTAAAGTACTATTCTCCCTTCATCCTTCATCCCTAGGGCTAGGGAGTGAACACAGATACATATGCCAGGCACATATTCTTCACCAAGCTATAGCCAGAGCAATAGCTTATATTACATGTCTTGTTTGTTCTGTTTTGTTCTGTTTTGTTTTTGAGACGAGGTCTTATTCTATGTAGGCCTGCCTGGCCTGGAACTCATTTAAATAGACCAGACTGGTCTTGAACTCTTGGAGACCCACCTACCTCTGACTCTTGAGTGCTGAAATTAAAGGTATGCCCTACCACACCTGTCCAATGCAGAAATTTTTCCAGAGATCCTTAAAACATACTTAAAGTGACATTCAATATTCAGAGCCAGTCTTACACTCCGAAGTTAAGTCTATATCAAATTAGGGGCGCTGGCTTCCCCTAGGACTAGGTTCAATTCCCAGCACCTACATGGCAGCTCACAACTGTCAGTAACTCCAGTTCCAAGGGATTCAACACCCTCACACAGACATACGTGCAGACAAAACATCAATGCACATAAAATAAAAATAAATAGATTAGCTGAGCATCATAGTGCATGCCTCTAATTCCAGTATTCAAGAGGCAGAGGCAGATCTACAAAGATCTGTAGGCCAGCCAGGTCTACAGAGAGAGTTCCAGGAAAGCAAGGTCTCAGAGACACAGAGAAACACTATCTCAAAACAAAACAAAACACAGCCAGGTGGTGGTTGTGCATGCCTTTAATCCCAGCACTCGGGGGAAGACAGAAGGCAGATCTCTGTGAGTTCAAAGCCAGCCTGACCTACAGAGTGAGTTCCAGACAGGCTCCAAAGCTCCAAAGAAACCCTGTCTTAAAACAACACACACACACACACACACACACACACACACACAAAATCCAAGGCCACTGAAGAAAAATGTCCTATCCTCCCCAAGCAAATACTCAGTGATTTTTGTTGAGAACCAACTGTGGAATGGGAGCAGGGAACTTAATTATAAACCTGAGCAAATACAGTACCTGGATTTAAACCCAAGCTCTACAATTTGCTAGCTGTTTGCCTCTAGACAAGTTATTTCATTTCCACACAGAAATAGTGTCATCCACTTAACAGAGATCATGCAATAACCTTTGGCTGCTATTACTACTAGTAGTAAGTCATGGCTGCTTTTATTTAGAAAATCAAGACATATAGAGAGATACAAGTTTATGGTAGGCTTATATAACATGCCCCCTATTACTCATTCATTGACAAACATCTCTTACTACACATATGTGCCATCATACCTGGCTCAAATACCTCTTTTTAAAAACAAATACTTAGCCAAGCAGTGGTGGCACATACCTTTAATCCCAGCATTGAGGAGGCAGAGACAGGCAGATTTCTTTGAGTTCAAGGCCAGCCTGGTCTATAGAACAAGCTCCAGGACAGGCTCCAAAGCTACAGAGAAACCTTGTCTCGAAAAACCAAAAGAGACAAGGTTAGTTAATCACAACTCATACTTGCAAGACTTAGGAGGAAAGGGCTGAGTGTGGTGGCCCACACAATTAAGAGGTAGAGACAAGAAGATTAGACTCAGCCACATAGTGAGTTTGAGGTTAGCCTGAGCTACAAGAGAACCTGCCTCAAAAAAACAAACAAGAACCACAAAGAGTTTTAGGGCCAGCAAAATGGCTCAAGGTGGGAAGGCACGAGCTTACCAAGCCTAACTGAACTTGGAGTCTCCTGGGCCACATGGTGAAAGAAGAGCATCAATTCTAGCAGGTTTTTCTGATCTTCACATGAAAACTATGGCATGTACGTCACACATAAACACTAAATTTAAACAAATGGGAAGCAGAATCAGATGAACTCTGAGTTCAAGGTCAGTCTGGTCTACAGAGCCAGCTCCAGATCAGCCAGAGCTACTAGTGAGACCCTATCTCAAAAAGAGAAAAAAAAAAAATATCCTTAATAAAAACAAACTTGGTAGGGGTTGGAGAGATGGCTTAGAGGTTAAGAGAGAGGACCTGAGTTCAATTCCCAGCACCCACACGGCAGCTCACAACTGTGAGCTGTCTATAACTCTAGGTCTAGGAGATCTGGCTCCCTCACAAGGACATACCTACAGAACAAACACCAATGCACATAAAATAATAATAATAAGCTATTTATTTATTTATTTTATGGTTTTCCGAGACAATGTTTCTCTGTGTAGTTCTGTAGACCAGGCTGGCCTCGAACTCACAGAGATCCATCTGCCTCTGCTTCCCAAGTACTGGTATTAAAGGTGTGTGCCACCACCACCTGGCTAAATAAATTATTAAAAAAAAAGACAAAAATAAATATGGATGGGAAAAAAGAACAAAAGAACAATATATCTTAATAAGACACATACATTAAGCAATAAAATATATTAACAATGATATCAAGATGGATAGATACACATATATGTTTATGTTTAAATTTTGCACATATAAGCCTGTATATATTTCCTATATAGCCAAGTATCTTATAAATGAATATGAGGGCTGACATATAAAGATGCTTTCCACAAAAGCTTGGTAACCTGAGTTTGATCCTTGGGACCCATATAATAATGAGAGCCAAATCCACAAAGCTGTCCTCTGGCCTCCAAATGTACACACACCTCCCTCATTCCCATCATGCACAATACACAATAAATAATAATTTTTAAAAAACACGAATATGGCCACACATAGTGGTTCATCCCTTCAATCCCAGTACTAAGGAAGCAGAGGCAGTGGATTGCTCTGAGTTTGAGGTGAACCTGGTCGACATAGTGAATTCCAGGTTAGCCAGGGCTACAAAGTCAGATCTTATCCAAAAAAAAAAAAAAAAAAAAAAGAAAGAAAAGAGAGAAAGAAAGAAGCACCATACACAAGAATGTTTAAACGAGCATATTGTTTGTATAGGACAAGTCAGAGAAATATATGCATTTATGATGTCTTGATACCTGCTCTAACCCAGCACACCTGCCCAAGTGCCAGCTGCTATACCACACAAAAACCAAGCAGCCCCCACTTTAAAAAAAATTAGTCTGGGGGAGGGGAAAAAACTTAATCTGCAGTGCCATTATAGCACCAAGGAGGAAATGCGCCTTTCAGAGGCTCATCGCCAAACCCCTTACTTAAATAAGCCTCAAGAGATTGCACGTTACCTTAGGCCATCTGGGAGAGCTTCTTCTGACTTGGAAGCACATAAAGTAGAGGATTCCAAAGGACTGGGGGCACTGGCCCCAGGGTCAGCTACCTCAGAGGCCGCCATCTGCACTCTGGAAATTCAAAAAAGGACAGGATACAGGTTACAAAGCTGAAAACTTTCTTCTGCAGAATGCCCACTGCATTGGTTCCTCCAAGCACCAAGAACTAAAGCTCTGAAAAAAAACATCCGAGAGTGAGTATCTGCAGGAGGGCAATAAAAAACCCACTTCACACCCTAAGTCCCAGCTAGCACCAACCCTCAGGATAGGTCAGATGTACATAAATATCTAGAAGGCTATGCAAAGCCTTTACTTTCTCTCTTGACAGAAATACTGTCATTTAAAATAGATGACAATATGACATTAATTTTCCAAATGGTCCACTTTATCTACTACCATTTATAAAAGATGGCCTTTTTGGCCCACAATCAATATGTTTAAAAATCTTTTTGGCTGTTGCAGCCAAAGCATTCTCTATTAATTTAAGGGAAGGGTTTTTTGGGAGGTGTTTCCAAGAACAAGTCATACCATACTGGACCATCTCCACGGGGTGTCTTTTACCTTGTCAGTGTTCCTTCCCTATGGATGGGGATAGTCTGCTACCTGCCAGGGATAGACTAGCCAGTTACCATTAAGGCAAAACAGGTTGCTATTTGGTAACCCAGGGAGATGCTTTATTTTTATTTTTAAAAGCGCCCTTTATGCTGCAGAATAAACTCGGCCTTCTAAGAAGGTGGTGAAGATAGGATTAGTTCACATTCCTGTTCTTATTTTACAGTACCACAGGAATACCTCCGAACCCAGAAGAGTGCTTAAGAGCAGATACTGAGTCAGGCTCAAATAACAGTCACAGCTCAGCGCCTCAGTTTCCTCTCATAATAAAAAGCTTCAGGGTGAAAATGGGCCCTGAAACGCCATTGCTGTCTCAAATGCAAACACTCTGCCTCCAACAGGGTCGGGACCATAGCCTCTTACAGGGAACAAGGTCTGGGCCACCGATGCCCGCTAAACGAATACCTTTAAGCAAGGGTCATACGTGAAACTCCGCGGCTAGAGCCCAAAGCGATATGGGTGGGGGTCGCACATCTGGCTGGAGAGTCAGCCCAGTATGCCCAAGGGAATCCCGCAACCCGGTGGCGGTCACCAGCCAGGCGGCGACGCAGAAGGGGACAATGGGGGGAAGCAGCGCCGGGTGGTCGCCGCCACTCTTCTTCACAGGAGACCGCCCCTACGCCGGCCGCTAGCACCGGCCAGCGGCACATCCACCCCTGCCCCTCGGTCCTCACCGGTCGTCAGCCCCCGGTCCCCCCGCGTCCCACTCCCAGGCCGGGCTCCCGCCCCCGTCCCCGCCGCCCCCTCCCCGCCCCCCCGCCGCGCCCCCTAGTCCCGCCGCACCAGCCCGCGCGCCGCCCCGCACACACCTCCCGCGCCGCGCCCCCGGGGAGCAAAGGCGGGAGGGGGGGAGGGAAGGGACGCACCTGAGCGGGCGGAGAGGGGGAGGGGGCGGCCGAGCCTGGGGGAGGGGTCGAGCGCCGACCCGCGCGCGGCACCTCCCACTTCCGGCGGCGCGAGCGCAGGGGGCAAGACCGGGGCGACGAGAGGAGCGGCCCCGCGGAGTGCGCGCCGCCGGCGACGGCGCCCTCTGGCGGCTCACACGAGCAGCGCCCGGACCACGGGGCCGCCGCCGGAGAACCCTGAGACACAGAGGAGCCTGAGGGGGCGCGGGCCAGAGACTGCGACCCGGTGGAGGCGGAAGCCGCTCTGAGGAGGTTACGGGGAAGAGTCAAGGCCATGGCCGTCCGAGGGAGAAGAGCCGCGGGGGGTGTTTAGAGGTCGGAACCGAGACGGTCCTTTCAGAGGACGCCATGAAGAACGAAGGCCCTCTGGTGGAGGGGTCTTGTGGAGGAGGACTGGAGGACGCGGGGCGCCGAAGCCCGCACAGCCCGCACGGGCCCGCGGCGGAAGCGGTCGGCGGGAGTCGGCCGAGCGCCCGGTACTCGGCTCGCGGCGGGGCGAGAGTTCGCAGGCCCAGCCGCTGATTGGCTGCGGCGCCAGGCGGAAGTGATGTTGCTGTCAGTGGCTCCTCCGGCTCCCGGGAAGCCGCGAGTTTCCGCAGGGAGGCGGCGGCGGAGGAGGAGGAGGAGGCTGCTGCGGGTGAGTTGGAGAGTAGGTGTAGCGGGCTGGACCTCGGAAATCCGGGTGGCCCTGGACTGGAGCGGACGGCACAGGCGGAGGAGGAGCTGCGCCGAGGGCACCTTGGGACCTGGCGTGCTCTTCCCCAACGGGACGGGGCCTCCGGGTCTGAGGTTCCGGGTAGCATAGGTCCTGATGAGAGAGGGGCGCATTGCACAGAGCAACCGAGGCCGCTGGGAGGGGCCGCCAGTGGAACCCACGTTCTCTGCTTGCCCTGGTTCCTTTGAGCAAGGTGAAGGGGCTTGAAGGGCAGTGGTTAAAGAGCAGAATCTTGAACCGGGGAGATGTCCTTCTTCCTTGATAACTAAATGCTGTTTTGATGGGCCTAGTAGTTGAGGAATTGGGGGAGGGGGGTGTCTGCTCTCGGGACCCGGAAGCCCGAGGATAAGGGCTGCTATCCCCCTGGGCAACAGGAAAAGCTCGGGTTCTCTTGCAGAAATCTGGGGTGGAACCTCCAGAGACTGTAGGAGCTTGCCAGGGTGAGTGGCTGCTCTCTAAGCAGATTCGGGATTTACTTCTGTGAAGACCGGGGAAGATACCTAGCTATCCTGGGACAGTCGGAGGGGCGGGAGAGATGTAAGAGGGAATTGCCCTGGAAAGCCAGGGCATGGTGGCCCTCACATGTAATCACAGCAGTAGAGAGGTAGAAGCAAGAGGACCGTGAGTTCTCAACTGTTTATATAGAGAAAGTAAAAAAGTGGAAACAGAAATCAAGGGAAAGGGATGAGTTACATTAATGGGAACTTTTGGGAGCGGAGTGCTTAGTGGCATAACTTCTCTCCCTTTCCAAGGAGTCTTTGGTAAGACAGAGTACGTTTTCTAGAGTGTTCTAAGTTGGCCCCATCCGAGTGTGTGGGTGGGTACTAAGACTGCTCCAGGGAGGGCTCAGTAAGCAGTAGTGGCTTCTGCAGGAGCTCAGAAGCTCACATGAGCCTTGTCCCTTTCCTCCACAATGGCCACAGTTGCTTGCTGGTTCTGATTTGGCAGTTCTCTGGGTGTCCTCAGTGAAAAGCCGACTTGCTGAGACAGGGACAGCTCTTAGTCCTTCCTGCCAGTCAGTCCCACTCTTGCAGTTACCCACATGCATGTACGCCTGCTAGTTTTATTCTCTGTTTTCTGCTTGATTTCCCTGCCTGAGTTGCTGTGGACTGTATTGCTAGTTGCCTGGTAATGGGGTGCTAGCCTTTAAGTCCTGCTGAGCTTTTAGAGAAGAAAATGAGAAGAGAATGACATGATAGGTCAGGAAGTGGGGTACCTGGTTTTCATGTTGATGGGGCCGTGTTGTGAGGGACCTCTTCCAGTCTATGACTAATTTTACATCCCTGAAATGAAGCTTAACATTGCCCACTGCTCTGTCCCGGCCTTCACTACAGCTCCTGCCTTGCTGGCTATAGTGGGACACTTTCCCTCCATTCTTGGGGCCCACAGGTCTGCAGCTTGTGTTCCCAGTCAGCACTGCTCACAGTGAAGGTGACACCTTTCCTCCAGTTTCACAAAATGAATGTGACATGGTTACCCAGACCAAGACCTAAATTTCACAGAGAGCCCAGGTAGGAATGGGGCCCCGCTGTGGGAGTCAGAAGTCAGCTTGGAAAAAGATTAATGTTGTCTCTAAATAAGAGGGAGATGGAGCTGGGTATGGTGGCACATACCTGTAATCCCAGGCAGAGGGATTTGAGTCCATCCTGGTCTACATAGTGAATTCCAGGACAACCAGAGCTACATGATGAGTCTGTCATAAAAGAGGGAGGTGGGGTCCTGATGCTGTCAGTCATGGGAGTGATGTGTACTTTGAATACTCTGAGTGAGCTGCCTGAAACCCATGAGCACTTGGATGATGCAAGGCTATTGGGGCAGCAGGGATGGTCCTGTGCCACAGAAGGTCATCCCCTGGGGTTAGCCCTGGCTCATACTCCAGCTTGGGGCTAACATTTTGATTAGTGACAAATGTAGTTGGTAACTGACAGACCATAGCTACCCTGTGATCCCTGCAGTTGCTGCCTCTTTCTTTGCTGATATCCTGTCCCTTTGTCTGCAGCCTGCTGTTCTGATGCCGAAAGGGAGACAGAAAGTCCCACACTTGGATGCCCCCCTGGGCCTGCCCATCTGCCTCTGGCTGGAATTAGCTGGGCTCTTCTTTATGGTTCCCTGGGTCATGGGCCTGTCAGAAGCAGGTGGGCTTGACACCTTGGGTGCAGGGGGGCTAAGCTGGGCCGTACATCTGGACAGCCTTGAAGGAGAGAGGAAGGAAGAGAGTCTGACGCAACAGGCAGATGCTGTGGCTCAGGCAGCAGGGCTGGTGAATGCTGGGCGCATTGGAGAGCTCCAGGGGCACTACCTCTTTGTCCAGCCAGCTGGGCACAGGCAAGCCATGGAGGTGGAGGCTATGCGGCAGCAGGCAGAGGCTGTGTTAGCCAGGCATGAAGCTGTGCGCTGGCATTCAGAGCAGAGGCTGCTGAAGCGGGCTAAGCGCAGCATCCACTTCAATGATCCCAAGTATCCTCAGCAGTGGCACCTGGTAAGTACAGCTCAGATAGACAGGGTCTGCTCTAGTGTACTTGACTGAGGGGCATGTCTGTGGACTGAGAGAGTTTGCTCTCAGCCCATACCTTTGCTGTCTGCCGTGAAGAGCAGCAGAGTGTTGTGGGTGTGTGTGCTCGGCTAGTCTACCCGGGCTCCTGTTCACCCTTCTGCTTTCTGTCCCTTTGGCTGAGCTGCTTCACCCTCTGTGCACCCCTGTAAAATGGAGCGTGTAGCAGCGTGTATATGAAGCACTCAGAAAAATGCCTTACACATGGTAACTGCTACCCTTATTGTGTAATAATTACCACTTAGCTCTTTTCACCCCAAGTTACCAGCAAGTGATGTCGAACTATCTTGGATACCAAGGAATGGAGGGCAGGACTCTTATGTGCCATTCTGTTAGTGCACTGTATTCGCCACTAACTTATTGGTCTATAATCTTGGTTTAGCTCTTCCAAGGGAAGGGGTAGCTTTAACTTGTCCCTCTGGGCCAAGCTATGTGTCCCTGGATTTCTCTGTCTCTCCTACAGAATAATCGACGAAGCCCAGGCAGAGACATCAATGTGACAGGTGTGTGGGAACGAAATGTAACTGGGCGAGGGGTGACAGTGGTGGTGGTGGACGATGGAGTGGAGCACACCATCCAGGACATTGCGCCCAACTATGTGAGTGGCCTGGAATGACCCCCTGCTGCCACATTACTCCTTTTCTTTGGTGTTACCTCCCTTTTGTTCCCTTTCCTAGAAAGTGCTGTGCCAAGCCAAACATCCTGGCTGGGAGGGGTGGAGGGTGGACAGTGTTTTTTCACTCTCCTTTCTCAGTCAGCTTTCCAGACTGGCAGTTAAGGCCCACAAGGTGACTTTTAGTCTATAGTAAGAGCAATTCCAGGCAATACTTCCTGCTTCCTGTTGTTACTGCTTCTTCCCTGGGGAGCAGGGAGTGGCCTTATAGGCTATTGCTTTCTCCTCAGAGGTTCTGAAAACTGACTAAGGTGTGTCTTTTAGAGAATCTGAGATCTCTTTTATCTTGGGTTTCCCCCAGCAAGAGGGGTGCTTTGCTAAAAGCCTTGGCCCCTCTCAGTTGTTCCCCAGTGTCCTTGGCTCCTATCTTATAACCCTTGTTTGCTCAAGGTGATGGACTTGCTAACTCTGACTTAAGAGGTGGAAATTCCTAGTTCCTGTTCTCTATGACATTTAGAAACTGACCCATTCTAACCAGTAAGTGACCACTTGTTGGCCCCTCAATGTTTCAGAGCCCAGAGGGTAGCTATGACCTCAACTCCAATGACCCAGATCCTATGCCTCACCCTGATGCGGAGAATGGTAACCACCATGGGACTCGGTGTGCAGGAGAAATTGCAGCTGTGCCCAACAACAGCTTCTGTGCAGTGGGTGTGGCCTATGGGAGCCGAATAGCAGGTAACTCATGCTTCCCCTATGCTTGGGAAGCTCCTGGGACACAGTGGTCATTTTCTATCCTCTTCCCCATTCTGAAAATTTCTTTTTCCCATCCTCAATGTCTGTAGCCTACAGTAAAGAGTAAGAATGAGTTGATGAATTCATTGACTTCAGAGCCGTGGTATTTCAAATGGGCTTTTTAGCAACAGTATTTATTTTACAGTATAAAACAGGTAAACGTGGAAATGCCCCTGTTGTGGGCTGGAGGTCCCAAGCTGCACCTGCTCAAGTCTCCTTCCTGTTTCTGATTATGGCCCGGATCACTGTAACAACTCCTTCAACCTGACTATGCTCTGCTAGTGTTTCTCATCAGTTTGCCTTCCACTACTCCACATCTATGGGGGCTGCTCTCCGAGTCCCACTTTCCAGTCTCCTGCTCTCCATTCTTTCCAGAGAGCCTAGACTCCAGCTGGAGATAGTTCTATGGTGCATTCCTCTCTCTGACTTGTGAATCAAGGGGGAAAGTATGAGCACTACCCCTGGATCCTGATGACAACCTGGGAACCTGCAACCTCAACTGGCTGGCTGTAACCCTCATGCTCTCCAGCAGGGGGCCTCAGCACTCTGCAAATGAGACTACGGAAGAGGCCAGAAACCCTCAGGGTTCAAGCCCCTTCTGAAATTTCCACTTGTCCTTACCTTGTCACCACAATGTGGCCAACTCCATTTTAGATGGGGATAGCAAAGATAATGAGTGCTATTCACTTAATCCTTTATTGTGTCAAGCACAAGCTAGGTGTTTCATGTGAAATGCCAAGCTAAGGGGAAATATAGTGCTTCCCACCTCCCAGGATCATTAGATCTAAGTTCAAGCATGATAGGAAAAGACACCTTTGAAAGCTAGGCATGGTGGTATATAATTGTCTAGCCAAAATCCCAGAACTTGGCAAGTAGAAGCAGGAGGGTCAGGTTCATCCGCTGCTATGTATTAAGTTTAAGGTAAACATGCTTTCTGGGACCCTGTCTTTAAAAAAAAAAATAAATTTTTGAACTAGTAATATGTATATATTGTGTAATGATCCATACTACAGAAGAGGGGTTGATATGTAGCTCTGTGAAGTGTTGTCATGCAAGCATGAGGACCCGAGTTCAATCCCAGGCACCCGTGTAAAAAGCTGGAAATGAGTGGGTACTTTTTTGATTCCAGTGTTGGAAGACAGAAACAGATGAATCCCTAGGTTCACTGGCCAGCCAGCCTAACTTAATTGGCAAGCCCTGGGTCTCAATAAGAGACCCTGTGTCAAAAACAACGAGGGTTTTGAAGAATGATACCTGAGATATTTTGCCTCCAAACACACACACACACACATATATATATACATATATACATAATACATTCATACCCCCACACATATTTAGCCATGAAACATGCACACACAAAAGTACAAAAAACATATAGGGAAAGTAAGTCTTCTACATACACCTCCCTACCACCTGGCAGCCCACTTGGAGAATATGTACTATTTCTAGTTTCTTAGTGAGGAGCTGGTGTCTCTTCAATGCCCAGGTATCCGAGTGCTGGATGGACCACTCACAGACAGTATGGAGGCTGTGGCATTCAACAAGCACTATCAGATCAATGACATCTACAGCTGCAGGTAAGGAGAGCTGCAGGTGAGAGGGTGAGAGCCTGGAGTGTGTGGGACAGATCTTCAACAGAAGCTTAGCAAAGCAGGCTACCTGTGGTGTAGCAGGGGGTCCGTGCTTGGACTCAGCTAATAAGGCTGTTTTCCTCATTTATCTAGATCCCCAGCCTCGGTCCTCAGTGTTAAACACTCGTCACTCTAGTAATCAGGTCGCCACACAGAATGCCCCAACATGCCTACATTGTCTAAACTCACAAGGCTCTTAGAAGAAAGTGGGCTGAACCTCAGTACCTCCTTCAAAACTGCACATGAAGCTTTAGACTGTGGATCAAGTGGCTGGATAAGAGGAACTTAGGGTGGGAGCCCCCATTCTTACTAATAGAGCCTATTCTTCCCCAAAACTAATACCTTTCTTAAATTCTTAAATTTTATTTATTATTAGTGGGAAGGGGTTGTATGCCCATGCCATGGTCAGACAGAGGACTACTTTGTATAGACAGTTTTCTCCTTCTACTTTTATATGGCTCCAGAGATCAAACTCAAGTCAGTAGACTTACACAGTAAGCATCTTTACTGCTGAGACATCTCATAGGCCGTACTCAGGAACCAAGAACTTGCCAGGCATGATAACACATACCTTTAACACATCCAGCACTCAGGAGCAGAGGCAGGTGGATCTGTGAATTTGAACCAGCCTGGTCTACATGAGTTCTAGGACAGCTAGGGCTATATAGTCAGACCTTGTCTCAACAACAACCAAGGGGGGGGGGGGGGACTTAGATCTGGAGAGACTGGTTGGTGACCAAGAACACTTAATGCTCTTGCAGAGGACCTGGTTTAGGTTCCCAGCATCCACATGGTGGTTCACAACCCTCTGTCACTCCAGTTTGAGGGTCTCTGATACCTGGCCTCCTCAGGCAGTCTGCAGATGTTGTACTTATACATACATTGTACATACACTCACACACATAAAATTTGATTAAAAAAAGATTTAAAAGCATATGTAATTTGAACAACTCTAATCATCATCTACTACAACCTAGTAGTAGATCTGTAGATCACAGGAATGATCCTGCTCCTGTTCCACTATGTATCTTCTGCTTCCTGGGACCTGAGAAAGAGAAGACAGGATAAAGTCATCCTAAATTGGGGAGATTTCTAAGTAAAAGAAGAACTTTTTACTTCCATTTTTCACTTTGGAAGAAAATGGACCCTTGATACCATGTGTCTTTTAATCATGGGGTTCCTTAGGAGAAGAGTAAAAGCTGCAGGCAGAAGAGTGGTCTGATAGAACAGAGACCCTAACTGGGTAGCTCCAACTTGGTTCCACCGTTCCCTTTGCATATTTCAACAGCTGGGGCCCAGATGATGATGGGAAGACAGTGGATGGTCCTCACCAGCTCGGAAAGGTAACTGAGGTGTATAGAGACTGGGAAACTTAATATCCTCTTCATTCAGTTCTAGAAGAAACACCAATCAAACCCTCTTCCCACCTCACCCTCGTAGTCCCCAGATTGCACCATTTAGCATAGCTGTGCCATCCATCCTTTCAAGAAAGAGTGCCTTCCTCAGGATGGACCAGTGGAAGGGATGGAATGGCTTTCAGCTTGTTTCTCTTGAATCTCATTCTGGGTTTCTGCTCCTCGCCCTGCTCTGTCATCTGATAAGAAGAATATATTTGTCAAATACTCTTTAACTCTTAGCTTTCTCCCACCTTGTGTCTGTGTCTAAATCTCCTTCCCCCTTGCCCAGTGCCCTTTCCATTTTCCTTTCCTAGAAGTGGGAGGAGAAGAGACCTGGTCCAGTAGGTACAGGTCTTTTTATTAGCTCCTTGACTAATGGCCTGACATTTTTGTTCTTCAGGCCGCCTTACAACACGGAGTGATGGCTGGTCGCCAGGGCTTTGGGAGTATCTTTGTGGTTGCCAGCGGTAATGGGGGCCAGCACAATGACAACTGCAACTATGATGGCTATGCCAACTCCATCTACACTGTCACAATAGGTAGTGATCTAGAGACTGTGGGAATGGGGTCAGTGGGTGTTTTTTGCATCTCACTTCACTGTTTATCTAAACGTATAACCATGGTCATTTCTTGGAGGTCAGATAGGACTAACCTAGCTCCTGCAGACTCTCAGAAGTTATCTGAGACATGTTCAGCCATTCCCCAGAAATCACCCACCTGTCTCCACTACTGTTCGGATGGGTTTGATCTCCTCTCTGGTCTCTTTCCATGGCCACTGGCTTGAAGCTGCCTCTGGCTACCCTTTAACCTGAATTAAGGACACTTGGCTTACACTCCCAATCATAGAGTTGTCGTTCCATTTTTATTATTATTTCCTTATTTGACTTTGTACCTAGATCACGAGAGAGTGTCCCCACCGCTCTCCACCACTGCATTCTACTTCCTTCCTACCCCTTCCATGATGTGGCCTTTCCACATGTCTTTAGTGTGACTTACAGTAGATCTTACTAAATATTGAAAACAAATGACTAAGTACAGAGGCAGAAGGCCACTGATTTTGCCTGAAGCCGGTGGGAAGAGTGGTATGGTGCAAGAATTCCCTCTGCCGGGGCTGGAGAGATGGCTCAGTGGTTAAGAGCATTGCCTGCTCTTCTGAAGGTCCTGAGTTAAATTCCCGGCAACCACATGGTGGCTCACAACCATCTGTAATGAGGTCTGGTGCCCTCTTCTGGCATGGGGGTGTACATGCAGGAGGCACATTGTGTACGTAATAAATCTTTAAAAAAAAAAAAAAAAAAGAATTCCCTCTGCCTGTTGAGGCTGCCTGCCCACATGCAGATGAGGACTGGTCCTTCTTTCAACTCAGGGCAGACCATATGGTGCCAGCCATAGGAGCCACTCCTTAAGTGAGAGTCTGTCTCACTTTTTCGTGCCAGGTGCTGTGGATGAGGAGGGACGGATGCCTTTTTATGCAGAGGAGTGTGCCTCCATGCTGGCAGTTACTTTCAGTGGTGGAGACAAGATGCTTCGGAGCATTGTGAGTGCTTTGGGGACCCTTCTTACAAGGTTCCTCTCTGGGATCTATGCGGTGGTGGTGGGGTGCTTGAAGACAAGGGCTGATCCTGTACCCGAGGCTGGCTTGGGACTCCTTGAATGTGCAAGCCATTTTCCTGATATGGCCTCCCACGTGTTGAGAGTACAGGTGTGATGCCATATACCTGGTAAAACATTTCTTTTTTTCCCCTCTAACCTGTTCTTGAGATAGGGTCTCATATAAACTAGGCTCGCCTTGAATTCACTATGTATCTGAGAATGACCTTGAATTCCTGATCCTCCTGCATTAGTGGTTTTGATCTTAAACTTTTTAACTTGGTAATAGGATCCATGTGGTAGAATTTGGACTTTTACTACTTTTTGTGGGCTGAGGTCATGGAGCAGTGTTGTTCAGTCCCTTTATAAATCCTAACTACCTTGTTCCTCAGGAATAAAGACAGTGCTTATCTCAGGGATGCACAGCATAAGAAGTTGGAGCTAGCTTGTATCAGTGTGATCCCATCCTTCCCTAGAGCTGTGATTAAAGTCAAAGCCTGAGAACACACTTCTGTAGCCCACACAACCATTGAAGGACTCTAGGAGCTCTGCTGGGCTCCAGCCCAGCCTATATAAATCAGGCCTCCTAACCACAGTCCTAGAGCAAGCACCCTGTATGTCTCTGTTGCCACTAACAGTGTCAAGTGAGAACAGAAGACTCCAGGCCAGAGCTGGGCAGGAGCCAGGTGGTTGTAAGCTTTTGCCAGTGGCCAGTTGGGAGGTCTCTGGGGCCACTGGGAATTAAGCAGCTTCATCTTCACACAGAGTCAAGTTTATTTTCCAGAATGAAAAGTTTGTTGTGCCAGTAAATGACTTCTGGTCAACACAATGTTCCAAGGCTTTGTGCCAGTTGACCCCCACCCCAGGGAGACCAGAGAAGGGAGCAGACAAAAGTGAAAAGCAAGATGGTTACGGGCAGCCTGGGACTCCATAGCCTGTGTTAGGAAGAACAGGAACTTATTCTGCTCTTTACCACCTGGCAGAGCTCTGGGACCTGCCCTCTCCTGCCCCCTGCACGGGGCCTAAGAAGGCTCTGTAGCAGAATCACTGTTGCTCAGCATGGCCTGGCTTTGCCCTCCCAACTCAATGCAGTTTCTCACCCTCACCCTCACCCCCACCTTCCATCTGAACTATAATTTGTCTGGATTTGAAGAGTGACTATTCAGCCAAGTTCCCATCTTTGGAATGCCCTTGCTTTGGCAACCTCATGTTTGTGTGACCAGGCAACTGGATGGAGGGTAAGGGCCAGGGGAATAGGCTTCCCACATCTGGCTTCTTGCCCAGGGAGCTTCCCTAGCTTTTCCTAGTGCTGTGTGATGTTCTTGCCATTATGGGCAAGTTCACAGACTTCACATCTGTACTCTAGACTATCACTGTGGGGCTGTTTCCTTAACAGGAAAAAATCAATCTGCTCCTTGGCATCAACCAGACTTCCTTTCTCGTTAAGACTACAACTTGGCTTGTCTTTCCCTTCCTTTGAGAGTGCACAGTGTCTGGGTGAAAATTACATCTTTTGGCAGCTGTTGTAACAGCTGGGAAGGGGGGCTGGGAATGCAAAGACAGCTCTCGCAGGAGTTGGCATCCTGGTATCTGACCCACAAGAAAAGTTTGAAAGAAAAAAGTCCTAGCCTGTACTGGCTTTATGTGAGGGAGCAGGTTTAGCAGGGCTTGCTCAACTAAATGTTTGATGTGCTTTCATGATGGGGCATGAAAAGAACTTGATACCAAATAGATACTCTCTTTCCCGACTTCCATGTCTCGTCTGAGAAACATGAGTAGGAAAGAGGGGCTCACAGAAACCCAACCAAGACACCAACCAGAGCAGGAGAGCAGCTTGTCCTGAGGTTGGTCTATTGGCCAGTTGGCATGGCAGATAAGGCATGGTGATACTGAAACTGTAGCAAACTTAAAGCAAGGCTGCAATAATCTTCTTGGGGAACATGCTCTCACCAGTTACTCTCCCAGTTCCAGCTAGGACTCAGTAGCAGCTCTGGCCACTTTTTTGGCTAGCTGGGTTATGGATAGTTGGGTAGAGAATTTGGGAATGAAATGATAAAGGATTAGAGAAGCAAGAATCAGGAAACTCCTGTACCCACATCTCACGTGCCTATCTCCTTTTCCTACATTTGTGCCTCTAAAGTCACTCTTCAGTTTCTGCCATCTCGAGATCCCAAAGGCCAGGGGACTAAGGGTCTCCTATGCCTGGTCCTCTGTGCATAAGGAAAGTTACAGCTCTTGAAAGGGCATGGCCACCTGTTTGGAGGACTGTCCTATTCCCCTTCTCTAGTGTCTAACCCCTCCCCACTCCTTATCTTATTCCACTTTGCAGGTGACCACTGACTGGGACCTTCAGAAGGGCACTGGCTGCACAGAAGGCCACACAGGGACCTCTGCTGCAGCTCCTCTGGCAGCTGGCATGATAGCCCTCATGCTGCAGGTGCGGCCCTGCCTCACATGGCGGGACATCCAGCACATCATTGTCTTCACAGCCACCCAGGTTAGAGCCGGCAACTAGCTAGCAAGTGCCCAGCCCACCCGATTCCAGGGTTTGACTGTCAGGAGACTCCAGTGTCAGAACATCTCAAATGGTGGGTGGGTATATGAAACACTTTCTTGGTGAGAAATGTACAGCATGGGTGCAAGGACCATCAATATCACAGAGCAGAGCCCACCCATCCCTCTTCTGCTCAGGCCATCTACCTAAGATGAGCTCTGGCAGGGCACTCTCACTTGGGAGCTGGTCCTCTCGGCTCCTTTTCAGGAAACAGGCCACTCAGGTAGTGAGATCCTGGGGCTTTGATCTTTTATCTCAGCTTTTTTCTTTCTTTCTCTCTCTCTCTTTTTTTTTTTTTTTTTTTTTTTTTTTTTTTTTTTTTGAGGGAAACTATTCATCCCCAGTCACCTCAGTGTGAAAGTCTGGACTGAATCTGTTGGCCGGCAGATAGAGAGAAGGGAGTCCTGCAATGTTTCACCAGTACCTCTGTTCTTTCAGTATGAGGATCATCATGCAGACTGGCTCACCAATGCGGCTGGCTTCAGCCACAGCCATCAGCATGGTTTCGGCCTCCTCAATGCCTGGAGACTCGTCAATGCAGCCAAGGTGAACAAGGCGTGGGCCAGCAGGGCACCCTGCAGAGAGAGACTGAGGGAAGGCTACCTGATGCCTAAACATTGCCTGGCATTTTACAGGCACTTGACCACTGTAGCCCTCATCCTGGCTGATAACCATCTTATCAGTGAAAAACAGAAATTCCCAAGCTGCTGAAGTAGCGCTTGAATATAGTCAGGGTATCAGTAGTTCAGGTTCTCCCCTTCCATTCTAGGATGCCATTTTCTCTGATTCCTTAACTTGGTGTTCTCAGGAGCATTG
The DNA here is from genome assembly GCF_014885135.2 of Alexandromys fortis. Classification (NCBI taxonomy): domain Eukaryota; kingdom Metazoa; phylum Chordata; class Mammalia; order Rodentia; family Cricetidae; genus Alexandromys; species Alexandromys fortis. Next base: position 1,639,893 of record NW_026067973.1, read on the forward strand.
GGGGTGCGAAGGAACTTCGAGTGAAAGGGTAGGATGACAGAAAAGCTAGAGAGTTAGATAGACCTTAAAGATCTTACGGAGGGTGGGTGTAAGAATGGAATTACAATATTACAGTAAGCTTTGTTTGTTAATTGCTGTCTCTTTCCTTGAATAGATCTGGACATCTGTCCCTTACTTAGCCTCCTATGTCAGCCCCGTGCTAAAAGAAAATAAGGCTGTTCCTCGGTCCCCCCATTCCCTGGAGGTGCTATGGAATGGTAAGCCTTCAGCACAAGGGGTTAATCTTAGGTCTAAGGCTTGAAGCGGGTGATGGGGAAGCTATGCTAAGCTCATCCTCCCTGCCCAGTTCTCCCCCTTCCTTCAGGAGCTGAGCTGCAGCCAAACCTGTGGAGTTTTCTTTGACCATTTTAGGGCATGTTGCTGCTTCTGAGTTGGCTGGCCCCCTGGCTGCTTAACAAGACCTTTCTCCTGAGTTCCTAATAGAAAGGAGCTGTGAGCAATGCTCTAGGAAGGCAGTGGGTAGAATGGGAGTGGGGCTCTGGGAGCCTCAGCAGGAGTTGAAAGAAGTGCCTTTGACTTTCATGCTAAGATCTTGCCAAACAGCCCTATCCAGCCTGGTGGCCTGAGCACGAAGGAGAGGAATGTGAGACTTTGGTTCTCAAGCTCCTCCAGAGAAAACCAGATGCAGTCTCTTAGGGGTGAGACAGGCATAAGTATAGGCCCCTGGGGCTAGGGTTGCCTACTATCCTCTTACTCCATGACTTTCCTTTATAAGGTCCGTATGAAGGAGTAAAAGGCATCTTCTAAGCCAGGGGGTGTGGTTGTATATTGAACACAGAGGTGGAAACCCTTCCAAGAAAAACAGGAAGCTAGATGAAGATGTTTTGCTCAGTGACCCTCTGCCTGCATGGTGCTTATGATAGAACCCAGTGCCTCATATATGCTAAACACATACTCTGTCATTAAGCTATACGCCAGCCTTTCTATGTTCACATTGCCCGGTTGTTCCTACCCTTAGCCTCATGGACCAATTTTTTTCCCTTGAGAAATTTTGATAAGCAGAGATATTTGCTACTTTTTGTGAATATTGAGGTATGTTGTGCCTCACTTATGTCAAAACTCTGTCCTTATTTTTCCTGTGCCCCTTGAAAGTGTTCAAAACAGAGACATGGTGTCTAATAGAAGGAATGACCAAAGGAGGAGGGACCTTGGGTGGGAGGATAGGGCAGCTTCCTTCCATGGAGGCTTCAGTGAGAAAGGTCGAGTGCCTTTCTCCCTAAGCATATCCCATTCCTGCCAGTTTCCCTGTGCATGGAGGGAGACCTAGGGCCTAGGGAACACATTTTTCAGTAAAAGGCATGCTGTCTTGGGAAGGGCAGAAAACATACCCAGGAATGTAGTTCTGGGAAGCCCCTGGCCCTCACACACTGTCTGTGAGATCGTGAGCCTTTTAACCTTTACTCCATCCAGGGCTGTTTCCTGCACTTGTATCAGATGACCAAGTAGACTTGGAGGGTCAGAGACCTCTCTAGCTGTGTCATCCTCTGCTTCTCATTATCCAGGGAATGTTGCCGCTTAAGTCTGACATCTTCCATAGGTTAGAAGGCATCTGGCAATTGCTTGTTGGTCACTAGAACATAGAAAGGATAGGTGTTCTGATAGAAAGAGTGGGGTGTAGGGAAGTGAAGACAGCGGGATGCGGAAGAGGGAGGTAAAGATCCCGGAGTCTGACTAGTGGAGTCCTTTACTAGGGTGGTAAGCAGACCCACCTGCCCACTCCGAAAGCCAGGAAAAGAGACTTCTTGCCCTGAATACATTCAACCCTCGATAGAACAAAACAGAGCAGGTGTAAGCCTGAAGACTGACTGGTGGTTGAAAAAGTGCAATTCACATGGTACTGAACTGAGCAGGTCAGCCACCAGCAGTCTAGACACCCATCCCCTACCATCCGGGATGGTCCAGACACCTCAGACACCTCATCCCTGACAACCACAGATATAACAGCCCCTTATAGCCCTTTTAGCCACAGATAGCACAGACCCTATTCCCTAGAGCCAAGCCATAGTCTTCAAGCAAGATCAGGCTGACTAGGCCTGGGGCTAGAAGCAAACTTTTTGAGAGGCAGAGGAAAGCTGAGCATGATGATACCTGTCTGTAATCCTAGCACTTGTGTGTCAGAGGACAGGAGAATCACTGCAAGTTCAGCTTGGTTTATATAGTGAGTTCCAGGCAAGCCAGGGCTGCAAAGAGAGATCCTGCAATCCCCCCAAAAAGGGGAATGGAGCCAGGCAGAAGAAGGAGCTGAGCATCCAGACAGTAGCAGAAGAGGTGAAACAACCCTAAAGGGTTCAGAGCATTGTTAATAAGAACTTTTAGCCATAATGGAGATGTCCAGATTTGTGCAGCTATTGAGTCAGTTGGACATTTCAAATGTAGCTAGTGTGACCAAGGAACTGATCTCCTCCCCTCCCCAAGACAGGGTTTCTCTGTGTAACAGCCCTGACTGCCCAGGAACTCATTCTGTAGACCAGACTGGACTCGAACTCACAAAGATTCACCTGCCTCTGCCTCCCGGATGCTGGGATTAAAGACATGCGCCACCACCGACTGGCATATTACACAACTTCTTGTCGTACCCCACCACTACCATTGTTTGCTCCCTCATCAGAGCTGCTGTGTTGTTTGACTTCAGCTCCTTCCTACACATGATTTCTCCATTTAAATCATATTCTGATCCCTCATGAAATAAGTAGAAAGGATAGAGATGTCATAACTTCTACTAGATTATGGAAACAAACAGAGTTTGGTAATTTCTGGATAGAGGATAAAAGGTTAAAACGGAAAAAAAGAAAAATAAAAAACTTGCCGAAGACAATAATTTTAATATGTGATAATAGAGGATGACCATTTTCTTAGAGTTTCTAGTGCTGTTAAAACACTGATCAAGGCCAGGTAGTGGGGGCACACTCCTCTAATCCTAGCACTTGGGAGGCCAAGGCTGACGGATCTCTCTGAGTTTGAGGCCAGCCTGTTCTACAGAGCGAGTTCCAGGACAGGGTCTAAAGCTACATAGAGAAACCCTGTCTCAAAAAACAAAAACAAAAACAGACAGACAAGACAGAACAAAACAAAAAAACACTGTGATGAAAAGCAGTATGGGAAAGAAAGGGTTTGTGTCAGTTTGTAGATTACACAATGGTTTGTGAAGGGAAGTCAGGGCAGAAATCTGGAAGAAACTGAAGCTGAGGCCACAGAAGAATACTGCTTAGAGGTTGCTCTGCATGGCTTGCTCAGCCTGGTTTCTTGTATAATTCATGACCACCTGTCCAAGGGTGTAACTACCCTCCTGCATGGGCTGAACCCACCCACATCAATCAAGAAAATATTCCATAGGCCAATCTGGTGGGGACATTTTTAATTGAGGTTCCCTCTTCCCAGATGACTCTTTCTTGTGTCAAGTTAACAGAAAAACAAACAAACAAACAAAAAATAAAACCAGCTAGTGTTCAAACTAGTTGTCAATTTTAGGCATTAACTTATTTAATTCTGCTAGAAATAACAGTTTACTCACATGCTCTATCACCCAGGTCCCTATCAACAGAATTAAAAGTCGGATGTATGCTGTAGGCGTACTATATGCTGTAGGCGTACTGTGTGTGTGTGTGTG
>NW_026067973.1:1643985-1658849 GCF_014885135.2 Alexandromys fortis
TTTTTTGGTTTTTCGAAACAGGGTTTCTCTGTGGTTTTGGAGCCTGTCCTAGAACTAGCTCTTGTAGACCAGGCTGGTCTCGAACTCACAGAGATCCGCCTGCCTCTGCCTCCCGAGTGCTGGGATTAAATTGAACTCCTTTTGAAGTTCTGCTCTGTGATACTCCATAGCCACCCACCACTTCGGGGCTGTCCTCCACCTGTACAGTCTGTAGATTCCCAAGTCACAGTGTGCTGCTACCTTTTTACCAATCTAATGCATTAACATGTACCATCTTAACTCCACTGTCACCTCTTAAAGCCTAGCCTACTGCCCAAGACTCTTCTGCTTTTATCAGTGCTGTTACCACATCCTAGGTCCTGGCCTAGTAGTTCTAGAGTTTTTAGTCCCTCTATACGTCACTGCTCCCAAGGTCTTCTCCTGCTTTTCCCTCGCAGTTATTTTTTTTTCTTCAGTGGAGTCTCATGACTGATTCTCTCAAATCCCTGGGATCTGCTTTGTACCTGGCACTATCTATGTTCTAGAGATTCAGCAATAAGACAAGTCTACTCCCTCCTGCAGGCATAGAAATAGTACCATGTCATTTGATAGACTCAATGTAGGGGCTTTGAGAGCTCAGCAGAGACACCCCATCTGCTACTAGGGAAGACAGGAAGGCTCAAGGAAACTGCTCACTGACGTGAGTTTTGCCAATATGCTAGCCAGAAGAAAGGGTGAGAATAGAGACACCAAAGCAGCAGGAGCAATGTGGTCAAGGGTGTCTTCAGGGAGGTCAGGATGGCTGGAACACGGGCTATAGGGAAAAAGAAGACCTAGAACTAGAGTGTCAGGTGGTGCTGCATGTGCCATGGTTTAGCTCCTATACTTTATTTATTTATTTATTTACTTACTTACTTACTTACTTACTTACTTATTTATTTATTTATTTATTTATTTATTTTTGAGGCAGTGTTCTTTGAGTAGCCCTGACTGTCCTGGAACTCACTTTGTAGACTAGGCTGGCTTTGAACTCAGACATGTGCCTGCCTCTGCCTCCCATATGCTAGGTTTAAAGGTGTGCACCACCACCACTCAGCTTTCACCTTACTTTATCTTGAAGTCTGCAGGGTCTTTGAAATGGGTGGCCCCCAATGTCTGGAGTAAGGGTGTTAAGGAAAAACTGGAATATTGCCCAGGCCTCATTTTACACATACATACAGAAATCCTTACTGGTGAAATGATGATCCCTGCCTGGGGAATCTCAGGAAGTAGAAGAAATGGAAGTCATTCAGGAAACAGGTCTATTGGCCATATGTTGATAATTTAAAATATTGCTGGGCGGTAGTGGTGCACGCCTTTAATCTCAGCACTCGGGAGGCAAAGGCAGGCAGATCTCCGTGAGTTTGAGGCCAGCCTGGTCTATAAGAGCTAGTTACAGGACAGGCTCCAAAGCTATAGAGAAACCCTGTCTCGAAAAACCAAAAAAAAGCTAATTTAAAATATTCATTCATTGTGAAAATGTATAAGGAATTGTTCTTTGTTGTGACAAATACTCTAAAATCAAAGGACATTTAAAACTGTGTGCAGCTGACCTTGGTGGTATGATCCCAGAAGGCTGAGGCCAAGAATATAAGTTATTGCCTATGGGTTACATAGTATATTCAAAGCCAACCTCCCTGGGCAACTTAACAGCTGTAGTAGCTGAAGAGATGGCTCTGTGGTTAAGAGCAGGTACTGCTTTTGCAGAGGGCCTGAGTTTGATTCCCAGAACCCATGTTAGGCATCTTAACAGCTTCCTGTAACTCATGGGCACTTAAATTCATATACCAACATACAAACATGTGTACATAATTTAAAATTAATAAAATAGGGGTTGGAGAAATAGCTCAGTAGTTTCAAGAGCAATGGCTGTCCTTGAAAAAACTCAGATTTGGTTCCCAGATCCCATGTGGCAGCTCACAACAGTCTGTAACTTCAAGATAAGGGATCTGGTGCCCCCTTTTGGCCTTCATGGGCACCAGGCATACATATGGTGCACATACCTATAGGCAAATACTCATACATACAATAAACTTATTTTTCTTTTTTTAAGACAGGGTTTCTGTGTATAGCCTTGACTGTCCTGGAACTTGTTCTATAGACCAGACTGGCTACAGACTCAGACATCCACCTGCCTCTGCCTCCCAAGTCCTGGGAATAAAAGCTTGTGATACCATACCTGGCATAGTTTAACTCTTTAAAACCTTTAAATCTTTTTTTTTTTTTTTTTAATGCTGAAAGTCAAGCATTAGGGGCTGGAGAGAGGGCTCAGAAGTTAGAGCCCTGGCTGCTCTTCCAGAGTCTTGAGTTTAATTCCCAGCAACCACATGGTGGCTCACAACCATCTTAATGAGATTGGGTGCCATCTTGAACAATAGAAAAGGGCTTAGAATAAAGCTTTGGTGGAGCACTTAGCATACAACAGGCCTCGGGTCCAAACCCAATTACCTCAAAAGGAAAATACATGCTGTGCTTTCTGATAGAAAGATGCAGAGGATGATTAGGAAGGATATTTGTTAGGTCCTGTTCTGTTCACTTGAGCTATACTAATAACCCTAGGGCCAGGTCCTGTTACTAGCCTGAGTATATAGATAAAGTAGATAACTCAGTTTTCAGTGCTAGGAAGTGACAGCTGGGATTTGAGCCCAGTAGGTGGCTACAACTGGTTGTTTGTTTTGTCGGTTTTTATATATCTGTGCCCTCGTGTGCCTGGTGCCCTTGGATGCCAGAAGAGTGCACTTAATCCCCTGGGATTGGAGTTGTAGATAGTTGTTAGCAGCTCTGTAAGTGCTGAGAATTGAACCCAGCTCTCTGGACCACTGAGCCATCTCTCCAGCCCCTGAGCCCATGCTTTTGACTAGTAGGCAAAGGGAAGTGAAGAGTGGCAAAAGGGCTCATGCACGGTTCGTTTTTGTTGTGGGAGGAAAGACACAGGAGGTGAATAACTGGGCTGGTGTTTTGACTCTTGCCTAAGTTTGTTTTTTTTGTTTTTTTTTTTTTGTTTTTTTTGAATTTTTTTTGAGACGGTTTCTCCGTAGTTTTTTGGTTCCTGTCCTGGAACTAGCTCTTGTAGACCAGGCTGGCCTCGAACTCACAGAGATCCGCCTGCCTCTGCCTCCGAGTGCTGGGATTAAAGGCTTGCGCCACCACCGCCCGGCAACTCTTGCCTAAGTTTTATGAAAAGGACAAGAAAGCAAAGGGAACTAGAGATGTAAACAGAGTGTTGGTATAAAAAGCCGTAGGATATTAGAGAACCAGGAAACAGGAATGGAAGGACCACTTTCAGACATGGTAGGACAGATGAATTTATGTACCCAGAGGCAAGATGGGTAGTAACCAGTGCTTTCCAGTATGGGCGCCTTTCATTTTTACTTTGTTCATCCCTTTTCTAACATACCTTTGACTAATGTTTATTTGTTATGTAATAAGCACGCCCATAATGACAGTTACTAAACCATGCTGAAGTTAACCTGCTTGGGGCATGCTTTAGTAGTAGCTGGGTGACTTGGAATGGAGAAAAGTAAGTTATGACCTTGGTGGTTCCTATAGACACCAGTTTCTTAGTGGTGAACCAGAAATGACACTCAGCCAGGAGTGGTGGCGCACGCCTTTAATCCCAGCACTCAGGAGGCAGAGGCAGGCAGATCTCTAAATTCGAGGCCAGCCTGGTCTACAGAGCAAGTTTCAGGACAGCAAAGGCTACACAGAGAAACTCTGTCTGAAAAAACAAACAAAAAGAAATGTAAATCCCTCCTCATCTCAGCTTCCCCATACTTCTCTCTCTCTGTCTTCCTTGTCTGTAAAATTAAGGTGCCACTCTTTGTCCTGCATGTTAGGAAGAATTATATCTCACTGCAGTCAGATCTCTTAGTCACCAGTTGAGCCTCCCAGTTTTTTAGTTACAGTACTCATAGATTTGTAGAAAGTTGCAAAACAATGAGCATGTAAATCTCATATACCTTTCTCCAAGGTAAATGTCATATAATTATAATATCAGAGCCAAGAACCTGATATTGGAACAATCCATAGAACATGACCGGTCTTACTAGTTTTGCATGCATTCAGCCTCTGTGTGTATGAGAGAGATTGATCGTGTGTTTACTTTTGTAACCACTGCCACAGTTAGGATCTGAAGTGTGCTGTCACGGGAACTCCTTTGTGTTACCTCTTTATGGCCGCATGAACCCCTTTCCCATCCCTGACACCTGAGAACATCTGTTCTCTATCTCTGTGGGTGTGCTACTTAGAGTTACAGAAGTGTAATTATGCAGTATAAATTCTTTTGAGATTAGTTTTTTCTTTTTTTCGGTTTTTTGAGTCAGGGTTGCTCTGTGTAGCTTTGGAGCCTGTCCTGGAACTTGTTCTGTAGACTAGGCTGGTCTCGAACTCACAGAGATCCGCCTGCCTCTGCTTCCCAAGTGCTGGAATTAAAGGCGTGCGCCACTACTGCCCAGCAAGATTAGCTTTTTCATTCTGCATGACTTCTTTGAAGCTATCCAGTCTAGTAGCGTTGTAAATTAATGTTGTTTTGTCTTCCATACTTGAGAATTGTTTGTTTACCTCTATCTCTTTAGTGCCACTTCCCTTCTTTTTCTTTGGTTTTTCGAGACAGGGTTTCTTTCTCATTTATTTGTTTGTTTATTTTTTTTTTTTTTTGGTTTTTGTTTTGTTTTGTTTTTTTGAGACAGGGTTTCTCTGTGGCTTTGGAGCCTGTCCTGGCACTAGCTCTGTAGACCAGGCTGGTCTCGAACTCACAGAGATCCGCCTGCCTCTGCCTCCCGAGTGCTGGGACTAAAGGCGTGCGCCACTATCGCCCGGCCTATTTTTGTTTTTTGAGACAGGGTTTTTCTATAGCTTTGGAGCCTATCCTAGAACTAGCACTTGTAGACCAGGATGGCCTTAAACTCAGAGATCCGCCTGCCTCTGCCTCCAGAGTGCTGGGATTAAAGGCGTAAACCACCACTGCCTGATTTGCCATTTCCCCTTCTAGAATGTCCTCTGCTGGTCTGCGTTGATTTCCTTATTCAGCATGTCTCACTGCTGTGTGCCTCACCTCATCTAATATGCCCTGTATCAATTATGCATATCATTTTTCTGTTTGCAGACAAAGGCAGGGACTTTATGCAGTTCTCTTTGTATTTCCTACATCTCATGCTGTACCTGCAATGTGAGAGGTGTGTGGTGGATGGGTTTTAGATGGATGAATGATGGGGCACTTATATCATCTTGGCTGTGTTGTCTCCCTAGCTAGACCTGAAGCTAGATGGGAACTTGACTGCATCACTGCATTCTATTTGCTAGTCTGCATTGTACCAAAGATGTTTAGATGTGGCTTCAGTGCATGCATGCCTTTGTATATGGTGGGATGAAAGGAGGACGGAAGTGCTTATGGGCTGGTTTCCCAGCTGCCAAGCCTGACTTCCTACAGTCAGCAGGATGGACCTGGAGATGTCGGGGCTGAAGACCCTGGAACATGTGGCAGTGACAGTCTCCATCACGCACCCACGACGTGGCAGCTTAGAACTGAAACTGTTTTGTCCCAGTGGCATGATGTCTTTGATCGGCGCGCCCCGCAGCCTTGACTCGTATGTACACCTGCCCATAGCCTTCTGAGTTTTCTTTATAATAAGGGCTTTCTTAAGAGGATGCTAGCACTATCCTAAGACACTGCACCACGGGTGTCCTTAGCAGCTGGATACCATGGGCCATGCTTTATTCAAGTGTTTATAACATACTTGCATTATATGCCTGCATGGGTTCCTCTAGTCCTTTGGAAAGATAAGTGTAGTAGTATGGCTGTAGTTGTAGCACTGGGGAGAGTGATAAGATAGGAGGATCATGAATTTGACACCAGCTTGGGCTGTCTAGAAAGACCCGGTTTCAAAAGCGAACAGCTGAAGGTATGGCTCACTTGTAAACATTAGTTCAGCATGCAAGCCTCGAGGGCTAGCAAGGCAAAAAAAGGAGCAGCATATACCATAACCCAACACTCAAGTTGTAAAGGTGGAAGAGGAAAGAGTTCAAGAGCAGCTAGGACTTTATAGCAAGACTTGTCTAAAAGAAACTAAGATCTGTGGATTTCCAGGCCCGTACTTTGTCCATGTTGTCCTTTACTACACACAAGGAAATAAGTTCCTTATACCCCAAGATCCCAAGAACAGGGTGGCACTTACGGGCTTCTCATGGCACCCTCCCAAATGCTTACAGTTAGTTCCTAATGTGTTTCTGTTCTGGGGTAAGATTAACTGTGCCAAGCCATCCATGTGTTGTGCTTTGCTCTTTCCCAGGGATCCTAATGGCTTCAATGACTGGACCTTTTCCACTGTGCGCTGTTGGGGGGAAAGAGCAAGAGGCATCTACAGACTGGCCATCAGGGATGTAGGTGAGCCTTCCTGTCTTACACTACCATGTCCCCCTTGAGTTTCACACTCCCCACAGGAAGTGTTCCATGGGTAATATAGGTAGGGTTGCTGTTGGTGAAGATGGCACATGCCAAGAAGTATGTCCTATCCTAAAAGTAGGCATTGTCCCTAAATGCCTCATGTATGTCCCTAAATGCTCATTTATACTGCCTCTATATTCCTTGGAGAAGTGACTGATGCATTTTTCCTCAGGATAGCAACAAATATTCCTTGTTGAAACCACATTTCAAGCCCTTTCACATATAACCATCCTTCGGCCAGCCCTGATAGGCAGGTAAGGGCAGGACAAATTTTCACCATTTTGCTTTTTTAGAAAAACTGAGGTCCTTAGGTTTGAAGTGACTTGTATAAGATCATGGTAGCAGTGAGAGTTACCATAGCAAGAAAACCGACTATCTACAGTATCAGCATGGAGACTGGAAATGGAACCCCGCCTTCCCAGCTGGTTCCAGTCAGGTTAGGTAGCCACTTGACTGGCAGCTTTTGAACCTTTAATTTAATAGAAGGACTTTTTTCCTTTGAAGGAAAATCCCAGATAAAACCCCAGATTATAGAAAGCAAATGCAAAACACTGCTTTCCGTATGCCTTCAACCTTTCTCTTCTGTCCCTAGGGTGCCCTATGAGGGGGTCTATGGGACACAAACTGTGGCAGACTGTGTGGTCTGAATCCCCTTGGGCGGATGGGTGGGCCAGGCTCTGCTGTTCTGCATGGCCAACAGTACACAGCTCATGACTACCCACTTACTGCCCTAGGAGATGAACCGCTCCAAGTGGGCATCCTCCGGCAGTGGCAGCTGACCCTGTATGGCTCTATGTGGAGTCCAGTAGACATCAAGGACAGACAAAGGTAGGTATAACTGCATCCATCAGAGGAGAGAGGGGGAGACCGCTCCTAAGGGCTGGGGAAGAGGTGCCACCGAGGGAGCCCAATCTTCTGAACCCCAACTGTGCTTCAGCTTAGACCAATGAATGACAAGAGTCATGGGCCAGGAACCCAGGGTACTTCTGCACTCCCTGCTCTGGGACTTCCCTCCCTCTTCAGCTACAAGATAGAGGGCAGATGGTATAGGTACCATGTTGATAGCATGTCTTTGTCTTTTCTTTCCTTCAGTCTGTTAGAAAGTGCCATGAGTGGAAAGTACCTGCATGATGACTTCACTCTGCCTTGCCCACCGGGGCTGAACATTCCTGAGGAGGATGGTTACATTATTACCCCTAACACACTGAAGGTATAGAGACCAAAACTCCAGCTATAGCTGTCAGGGCTATCCTGGCAAGTTTGGTCCTTGGTATTATGCAGGTGAACTGGGGAATGAGGGATTTGGAGGACATGGGTCCCTAGCATTACTCCTAGCCTGTTAGCTCCCTCATTGAGGACAGTACCTGTATGTGAGAAAGGCTTGAGCAGTGGTTGGGTTGGGAAGGGTTCTAGAAGTGAGAGACTCCCCGGGTTCATGCTTCTGGGCTAGAGCCTATTGCTGACACTGTCAATGTTTGGCTTTTTCCTAGACCCTGGTGCTGGTGGGCTGCTTCACTGTCTTCTGGACCATTTATTACATGCTAGAAGTATACTTGAGCCAGAGGAACATGGCTTCCATCCAAGGTTGCAGGAGTGGACACTGCTCCCGGCCCCAACAGAGCCAGAGCTCCAGGGAGGTGGGGACAGAACTAGAATCAGTGCCTCTATGCAACAGCAAGGACCAGGATGGAGTGGATTCAGAGAACGGGAGCTGCGCTGCCACCTCTGGCTTCCTGGCCCCAGAGCTGCTCGGTGAAGGGGACTGGAACCTGTCCCAGAGCAGTAAGATTGTCCAGGACTGTCCTCAGTACCAGCCCCCAGACCTGCTCCAGGGGAAGGATGGACAGATCTGCTGACCCCAGGGCCCAGAGTCCTCCATGTGCAACAGGCTCTTTCTAAAATTGGTGATGAGGCTTCCAGTCATGGATGCTCAGGAGAGAAATGGTCCAGGTAGTGACATCTGGAACCCAAGACCTCTGAAGCATTCTTGGTTTTCTCAGGAGGGTGAGGGCCATCAAGAGCAGTGGTAGAGGACTTTGCTGATGAGCCTTGGCACCCACATCAGGCAGCCCTTGATCTCACCCCTCTGAGGCTGGTCAATGACCTAGGCCACCAGGATCTCCACCCATTCGTGAGTTATACAGGTGCCTGTGTATCCAGGACCACTCTCAATAGAAGTGTCACTATACAGAGGGCCCAGAGGAGAGGCTGGCAAGAGCCAGGACATGCCTGAGAGAAGCTGCCTTCATTACCCTTGGCTGTGCGCCTGGTCCGAAGCCAACCTCAAGCCTGCCCCCCCCCCCCCCCCCCCCCCCCCCCCCCCCCCCCCCCCCCCCCCCCCCCCCCCCCCCCCCCCCCCCCCCCCCGTCTCCTTCGCACCGCTCCCTTCCTGCTGAAGGAATGGTGAAGCTCCTGGGAGACGGGAGTCCCAGCACCCCTGCTGCCTCGTTGGGGAAGTTGTCCAATAGGACTGCAGAGAGCTGACACTAGTGTTGTCAGAAAGACAGCTTGGGAGCCACTGCCTGTGACCACCCTGTCTTCCTCTGCAAAGTGCTCAGGGAAATGGCCTTCGTTCCTGAGGCCAGCTGTCTGCCTGACTTTTCCTCCATTCTTGGCCTTCCCCTTCCCCTCTTCTGAGCTAATTGTTGATCTGAATTTTTTAATGCTTAAGATTTGATTTTTACTTTTCACAGCAACATTTTGTTGAATTTTTTTCTGCACAGCTTTTCCAAAATAAAAACCAGAAGTATAAAAAAAAATCCAAACAGTTCCACTCTTCCCACTTTTCCTCCCTTCTGCCTCCCCAAAGCTGTTGCAGGTGGCAGATCACTCCTGTTCCCCACAGCCCACTTCCTCTGAACTTCTGGGTCTGTGGGGCCTGAAAAGTCATCCAGAAGACAGTGGTCAGGAACAAATGAACCCCTGGTGCAGGGCCCCTTGCCCCCTGCTCTAGTTTCCTGGAATAGAAACAGGAGAGACTAAATGAATCACACTGCCAGCCAGGCCTGAGAAAAGATGGATGTCTATATATATTTTTTTTCATTTTTGAAATTCAACCCAAAAAATATTCCAGGAAAAGACGGAGAGGCTGGGCTGGGTCTCCTTCAGATGGCATTTGCTACCAAGGACAGTGGGCAGCTGGCCAACACCCAGGCTACCCCAGCCCACTTCTCCCTGCGTACTCCAGGATGGGAGAGACAGTGGAGGTGGGGGTGCAGCTGGGAGCAGGGGCCAGGGGTGGTGGCTCTGCGGTAAGAAGCTGGGCTGAGGCTGGGGAGAGGTGGGGGTTCCCATGTGCAGACATCTTTGCCCAGTGACAGCCTCGAAGCTGTCAGGGCTAAGAACCTACATAGGTGTGGATGTGGCAGGCTAAGCAGGACGCTGCAGGACGCTGCAGCCAGGTATCTGGGAAAGGCAGGCTCGGGGCTGGCCTTCCCTTCTAACTGATGATCTGCCGGGGTCGTCCATAGCCTGTCATGCCAGCCTGTGAGGCACCTCTGTTGCTGCCCATCTGAAGGCCAATGACGTGCTTCCCCTCCTGCAGTTGACTCTCCGTGAACTCCCTCTTATGCTCCTGGGCTTTCCTAGAAGAGAGGAACCAGGATCAGACTTCCTAGAACTTGGTGTTCTCCAACAGTCTTCTGATCCCTCTCACTTCATAGTTCAGCCCCATTCCCTTCCTTTTTTTTTTCTGTCTTTCCTGAGTTTGGCTGGTGGTAGGAGTTAGGGAGTCTGCTAGAGTTCATGCTGGTAAAGGGCAGGAGTTCAGAAGTAAGACCCCATTTCCCCCAGTCCAGGGCCTTACTTGGGACCTTCCTGGCTCTGCTGGACCTTATCTTTATCATGGCTGACCAGCCCAAACCACCTCCACCTCACAAAGGGACCCAAGCTTAGGAACAGGGAACCAGTGACCACATACTTCATAAACCAGTTGGGATCTCCACGATAGTGTCCATCGTTCTTGGTCACAGCCAAGCTGCCCAAAGCCATTAGAGTCCTCTGCACTGCTGCCATGTCTTTGCCTGTGAGAAGAGTGGCCAGGGAACCAACTTCAGGACCTCAGGACCATATAGGCAAAATCTGCCCCTGACACAAAAATGGTCAAACCAACAGCAAGTGCCCCCAAATCAAAGAGATTTCAGGAGACCCTCGTGAGTGTGGTGTGGTATGTTTTTTATATGTGTACAGTTCTAGGATCCAGCACAGGCCCTTGTGCATATTAGGAAAATGCTGTACCTCCAGGCTGCTGCCCCTGTTGTGTGCTCTCTTGGCATAGCTTGTTCCTGCTATGCACACATCAACAGAGCTGGTTGTGGCTTCTTTTGATATTCCCTCTCCCTGCCTGAGATTCTTGCTCACCACTAGCCCACTGGCTCCAGCCCATTTTCCTCTGTACCTTCAAAGAGGTCAACAGTCTGGAACATGTCAGTCTTGGTGACTCCATAGTCCTCAGCTGCCTTTAAGAATTGAGCCACCTGCTCCATCTGCTTGAAGACCATGGAAGGCGGATTCTCAGGCACTTTAACTGGCTTGGATCCATCAGGATACAGGCTGTTCACCAGCTTGCTCAGAATCTGCCAGGCACAGAACACAGCTGGATACTCAGCTCAGGGTCTGCCCCACAGCTTGCAGGGTGGCACAACACATCCCCAGACCCCTTCACAAGGTGCCACTCACCACGCCATTCTTCAGCCACACCTGGAAGCCCAGGCGCCCACGATCTGGGCGGCCCACATCAGGACCACACTGCATTACAATCCACTCCACTAGTCGCTCCTCCAGCTCCTCATCATACTTCTTCTCGATTTTGGACTGCACTTCACGGCTCATGCCATAGGATGGACCCTTGTTGGCCATGTTGAGGCAGACCTAAAGCAGACCATGTGGAGGAGAGAACAACAGGTCAGCAAATAGCTTGGCTCCACTTGAGCTAAGCAGGCCTTTAGCTCTGTAAGGGGTTCTCAGGCACTCTGCACACCACCGCATACCAGCTAGGCCAGCGGTGTCCACTTACTGCAAAGGCCCCTCTGGACATGAACCTCAAGAAACAAGATTAGATAGAGCAAGGGTCTGTCAACTCTTTATGTAAAGAACCAGAGAGTAAATATTTTAGATTTTGCAGGTTATATGACCTCTACTATTGAGTGAAAACAGCATACATGATACATAACCAGTGTGTGCCAATAAAATTTTGTTTGTAAAGACAGTATGGGGCTGGAGAGACGGCTCAAAGGTTAAAAGCACTGCCAGCTCTTCCAGAGGTCCCAGGTTCAATTTCTAGCAACCACACAGTGGCTCACAGCCATCTGTAATGAGATCTGGTGCCCTCTTCTGGTGTGCAGGCAGAACACTGTATATACATAGCAAATAAATATTTAAAAAAAAAAATAAAAAACCTGCCGGTAGGCTGCACTTCACTTATGAACTTGACAACCTCTGGCCTGGAGGCAGCCTTCCTCCTCTCTTTCCTCATTGCTTTCTTCTCTTTTCAGTACAGATGGAACCCAGGGCTTCACATATGAGAGGGAAGTCCACTGCTAAGCTTTGTCCTCAGCCTTCTCTTTGTTTCATAGTTGGTTTTTTTTTTTTTTTTTTGCGTGGGGGGCGGTGTTTTTGTTTGTTTCTCAAGATAGGGTTCCACTGTGTAGCCCTAGTTGTCCTGGAATTCTGTAGACCAGGCTGGCCTCGAACTCAAATCTACCTGCCTTTGCCTCCTGAGTGCTGGGATTAAGAGCATGAACCACACCAACGCCAGGCTTGTTTCCTAGTTTTGAGGCAATGTCTCAGCTGAGCAGGCTGATCTTGAACTTCGGATACTTCTACCTTAGCCTTCTGAGTAGCTGAAATTAAAGCCCCCACATCACCTGGTCTGCCTAGCTAGAAAATTCTTTGTCCAAGACTAGCCAGAAACGCACTAAAGAGTTCTTCCGGAAGCTCCCCCAAATTAAGCCAGTGGGTATCTGTCCAGCTGTCAGTTGCCATCAAGTCTTTACCCTCTGACCCAGAAGCTAGAAGAGCAAAGTTCATCCCCCATACTGCAGCTGACAAAACCACCTGGTAAAGCCACCAAAGTCCCAAGGGGTTCCCACAAGGCAGCTGCATTCTCAGATCCAAATGAGAGAGCATTGGTGTGCCCATGTGAGCCAGCTCTGGCTGTTGCAGTGGTTGGAGGAACCAGTCAGGATTCTGCAGTCAGAATACTCCTGGGATATCCCAGGGCCAAGCATCTTCCAGCCAGAACATGGGAATCCTACCCTGTTTGGCAGCTGCTATCCCAAAGGCCTAAGCCTGGCAGCCCTCAGAGGACCCAGACATGGAGAAGGAGGTAGGCTGCAGGAGCAGAGCAGACAGGCAGATCCCTGGACAGATACAGTTATGATTGGAGCCAGACCCTGTCAACAGGGGACACTCTAAGTGAGATGCCATCTGTCACAGTGTCTGAAAAGTTTCCAAGCCAACCTCTGGCTTCAGAGGGGATACAGGGTGGAAGGAAAATTGTTTGAACATAGAGCAGTTGGCCAGCCTCCCATCTCCTTTGCATGAAAGTCCCTAGAGGTGGTGGGGAGCAATGGTATCACATGGCTTTTTCCCAAGCCAGCTGTCAAACTCTGGACATCTTGCCATCCTTTCCCTAAGTTATGCGCTCCCAGGTTGCGGAGTGGGGCTAACCGTCCGCTGTCTGTGAACTATATCATACAACTGCCTGGAGATGGTGTCTGTGTGCGTGCGTGCGTGCGTGCGTGCGTGGGCGCTTTAACCAGTGAGTTTGTTTACACAGTACACCGAGCTGCTCCTCAGCCCCCACTACCTTTTCCAAAGCATTCCCTGAGCCCTTCACCAAATTTAAGAGAAAAGAAAAAAGAAAAACCCGAAGATCTCATCTAAGTGCAACCACAGAGGCACCTCTCTTCTGGGAAGGGGTCCTCACAGAGGACATGGCTGTCTGAGTGCCCGTCTTCCAGCTAGGGCGGGACTTAAAGGTCTGGTTTCTGTTGGGAATTGTAAACAGCTATGCCTCTCCCATACCCACTGTGTGTCCTGGTCCTCTCTAGGAACTGCTGGGACAAAGAACCACAAAAAGCCACAAAAGGGAGCCTTCCTCCAGGCCTCCACTCAGCCTCCCTCCCATTGCCCCACCCCAGCAAGGTCCAAGAGCCTGACTCTTTCCATCGATTCCCTACCCTGTTTGTGTCCTCCGCTGCTGCCTACGCGGGCTAGGACTGGAGGAGAGCATGGGAGAAGGCCCCCGCATGCACTTCTCAGTCTCCAGGAAGTTCCAAACAGACAGTATAAACTACAGGTCCAAGAACAAGCCCTAGCAACAAGGGCACACACCACAGCCCTGACATCTCTAAGTTTGGATCAGAGCTCTAGGGATTACATGTGCCAGTCTCCCTCTCACACTCAATCCCACCCCTCACTGCCCTTCTTCCCATCTCTCCTGGTGTAAAGCCTGAAGTAGAAAGTCCCAAGAAGTTCCTCTGAGGAGTAGAGGTCAGGTGAGGACAGGAAAGCAAATAAAAATAAAATACAATGATATATGTGTGCAAAGCCCACAATGAAACCCATTACTTTGTATGCTAACGAAAAAAATACTAATAAGAAAAAAAAATCCTTCAAGTTCTTCTCTTGGAGGCACTGGGTGGAGGAGAGAAGGAAGATGGAGGCTTGGCAGCCCGCCAGGACATTTCTAGACAGAGGTTACAGTACAGAACACCTGCATGGCACTCACCTTAGATGCCTGCTGCCATGGCTCCTGCCAGCCCTTCTTTCTCTCCAGCAGGCAAACGAGGAAGGTAGGCAGGCAGTGGAAAGGAGCCTCAGACTAGCAGGAACCCAGAGAAACCAGCAGAACCAGGGATATGTCTGACCGTGGATCCCTAGTCCTCATCACCACCAAACAGTAAGAATAAGCATTTCTGCATCCCTGGGGCACACCTCAACGCCAGGGTCCCAGAAGAGCAGTCCTACTGCACAGATGTGGCACCATCTGCTGCCACCCTTTAAACAGCCCCACGCAGAACCACCAAGACCCTTTGGAAAGGTCAGGGGTCCCGGGCCTGCCCACACAGGCAAAGCTCCTCTGTCTGTCTCCTCTCTGCCAGGAGTGAACAGTGTCCATGGGAAAGCAGGCCCTAGATAAGCCTCTTCTGAAGCACTGAAGTTCTGTGGGGTGAGGGGTGTTCAGTGGTCTAGTGCCTGTCTGGCTTACATGGAACCCTGGATTTGATCTCCGGCACTACAAACAAATAAGATCTTCAGTCCTCCACTGTCTCAGGGGCTGCCAGCAGTGGGCTGTTGCCACAAGTAAACTCACCTTCTTGGACGAGAGAGAGAGAGAGAGAGAGAGAGAGAGAGAGAGAGAGAGAGAGAGAGAGAGAGAGAGAGAGAGAGAGAGAGAGAG
>NW_026067973.1:1658864-1712858 GCF_014885135.2 Alexandromys fortis
GAGAGAGAGAGAGAGAGAGAGAGAGAGAGAGAGAGAGAGAGAGAGAGAGAGAGAGAACCCAGCTGCTGAGATGGGAGCCTCCCTCTCACCCCAATAATTTCCCCCACTGGTTTTTATTCCCCATCCAAGTCACCCTGGGCATTTTAGCCAGACTTTTTGACTAGTTTAAAACAGTTAAGGGAGCCTGGGGACCCAATTCCGTTCAGCAAGTTCGGGGGACTAGGGGAGTCCAAGCTGAGACCCCAGCCCCGGCTGATGACACACACCCCCTGCTGGTCCTGTCCCTGGCACTTACAAGGCTTGGTCGTTCCTGGGCTTGAAGGAGAGCAGCGCCAGTGCCTGGGCTGGGCAGACGGGATGGGGCGCCGGCTGGGTGAGGGGTTTAAAGGGCGCCAAGGCAGTGATGTCACCTCTCAGTCGGCCCACTAGCCCCTCCCTGCCTAAGGAAGCCCACTGGGCTCCCCACCCCCGACCGCCCCACTCACTCGACACAGGCTCCATATTTGGGGAAAGATACCAAGTTGAAGCAGTCTGCCGGGAGCAACCGGAGACATTCCCTGCATGCTTTGGAGATGCTGCGGGGGTCGGGGCGGGGCGGTGCCGAGTGTGGCGGGAAAAGCCTTTTATGGGCAGGACCCTGAAAGCCCTCCTTGCTACCCCGACTTGGGTCAGCTCTAGGTCCAGTAAGAGTAAAAGGAAGAGGTGATCTGAAGAGTCTGACCCCACAAAAGAGCATCCTAGGGGGACCTGGGATCCCCCAAACTTGCAGGGACAAACAAGCCACCTTCCTCCAGTTGGTATGGAAACTGCAGATTGGCTGCATGCCAGGCACTATGCAAATGCCTTCTTTTCACGCTCGAGGTTAGAGTTACTACCCCACTGGGCAGCTGAGAAAGCTGAGGTCCAGAGTGGCCTTCCCAAGGCCACTGAGTGAGTGGCAGAACCTGGGCACTCCTGCCCACAGGTGTGGGAGCTAGAGAGGATGTCGCACCCTATCTGGTGTACCACCCTGCTCGGGGTGGGGACAGCTCCCAGTTAGAGTTAACGACCGAAGGGGTGGGACCGAGCCCCATCCAGAGCAGTGACAATCACAATCGTAGGGGTTAAAGGCTGTGGAGACATGAGGGTAAGAGACTCCCTCCCTCCAAAGAGTCCCTATCTTGGAAGTCTGTCATTCCAGAAAGGATCCTTGCTTGTTCGCTCATTCACATCTTGCTTGTGGCTAGCTACAGTGGTCTTGAGAAGGAACAGGCGAAAAATGGTGAGACTGGGGCTCAGTAGTTAAAGACACTTGCTGTCAAACCAATGACCTGAGTTCACTCCCCAGAACCCACATGGTGGAAACAAAACCAACTCTCCTCTGAGCTGCACATACGCGCTATGTATACCACACACACATTCCATAGACAAACATAATTTTCTAAAAGGTAAGTCATTAGTGGAGTCTGTGTCCCGCCCCCAATTCTGGGAATTTCAGGAAAGGGATGGAGAAGGAGAAAGAGAAGGGGGAGGGATCCTCAGGCACTGTCAGCCTCTCCCAAAACTGGCAGCAGGCAGGTATGGCTCCGCCTCAGGAGCTCCACCTACTACAGCCAGACTGGCTAACTTGAGCTAGCACAGCAGTGCGTAGAGCTACAGCATCCCCTAGTGGCATCTGAAGGAAAGATCATGAACAGGAAGCTGGCGTTCCCCCAGAGACCACACTTGCCAGCCTGGACACTGCCTATGTCCTGAATTCACCAGGCTGGCTTACAAGATCCCATCCTCTTTTGCTGAAGTCTAAATAAAAACTCACTCCTCTTGAATCTTGTTTGCCATCCATATGGTCATTCTTGAACAGCCTTTTTGTTTCAAGAGTTTCTCGGTGTAGCCTTGGCTGTCCTAGAACCCACCTGCCTCTGTTCCCCGAGTGCTGGAATTAAAAGCGTGTACCACCACCGCCCGGCCTGAAAAGCTCTTAAAACCGTGGTCTGCAAGCTCTCTGCCCACTTCAGGCATATGTATGGATGGGCATGGCTGGGACACGCTTCTGCCTACTGGTTGGAAGGGGTGCTGGCCTCTACCTGGTGGGCAGAGGCAGGTGTATGTGCCAGGAGAAGGGTGTTATCCCAGGGGAGAAGACACAGAGACACTTTCAGCATCTTGCTCCTTCTTGTGAGCACAGTGCTTGGTGCAGGTCAAAAGTTTACAGGATTATCAGGTAGCCTAAGGCTGAGGAGCACCCTGAGGGAAGCCAGGAACTAGTTTCCAATGCAGCCCTGCACAGAAACAAACGGGAAGGGAAAGCGAGATGGAAATGGAGGCTCCTGTACCACCCAACAAAAGAGTAAGAGCCCAGATCCCAGGTCTGGTTGTCTTTATTGAATGCACTCAATTCATAGAAACAGAACTGCAACCACAGCAGGGAGACAGAACAGAGCTCCAAAACAAAGACCCAGACCTGCCTCCTCTCCCAGTCCAAGAACTATAAAAACACGGCCGAGAATGAAAACATCCCTGGACCCCAACCCCCTTGGCATCTGGAATGGACTTGGTGGAGTGAAGGGGAGCCAAGGAGCGAGTGGCCAGGGCCCAGAGCTGGGTGACTCCATGTAAACACCAAGGCTCTTAGGCCCATGTGACTAACACAGAACTTGGCTAAATACTGACGGAAACTCAGAAGCCAGCCCTGAGTCCTGTAGTGAGGCGGGGCCAAGGACACACAGAGACCTGGCATGTCCCTCCCTTTCTAAAACAGGCACTGGGGCTCCTGCTGCCGTGAAAGAGAAAGAAAGGGCTGTGTGCTTGGCACTATTCCTCCATGGCCTCTGGACATTCTTGGGCAGTGTCAATGGCACTGAGAGGCCCCCAGCTGGGGCTTGGCAGAACTTTGGGTGCAGAAGGGGACAGTGAGTTGCCACATCCCACCAACCCTGGTGCTGGCATCATTCTGGTGGCTGTTGGGATGGGATCAGACTCAAACCAGGCTGATCCTCACTGCTCAAGAGCCAGCTCCAAGCACGGGTCGAGGGAGGAGGGTCGTACCTAGGCCCTTGCAGGCCTTAGCACCATAAACCTGGCACCAGCTGGCCAGGCCCCAAAGTCTCCTACCTGCATCCATCCTGACAGGCCAGAGTGGGCAGTGATAGCAGCCAGCTGCAGGCCCAGAGAGAACTGGGGTCCTGGTGCTAGACAGAGAATCAGGCACCTGACTAGGGTCCTGGAGCAGGGCATGGGAGGAAGGGCAGGCTGCGGGTCCTAGGCTGAGAGGAGGGAAGGGATGGGGAGAACGGAGGCATGAAATGGACAGGACATTGCCATCCCACCTTCCTTCCCCAAAGGGACAATGGAGAGCCAGTGGATAGACAAGACAGATGGACGGACAAGGGTCCTGGGGAGGACCCAACACTGAGAAGCAGCAACTTGGCCAGTGTTTGGGGAATGAGGAGCAGGCCTCTTCCACAGCAGAGGCAACTGCAAGGCTCGGTGCCACCAGTAACTGTCCTGAGTCAGGCCTGGGCTGGAATCTCGATGTCCTGCCAACCATCCGATGCTGGGCAGCAGAGCTGGGACTCACACCCTTGGTGCTATGGCGGCACCTGGCAGGTGATGAAGGGGCCCCGAGAGGTGAAGTCTGGGTCCTAGGATACTGCTAGAAGACATAGATCTTGTCTCGCTGTACTGTGTCTAAGTCATCATCCAATGTCAGCAAAACCTAAGGGTGGACAGACGGTCAGGAAAGGAGGGGCCATATGCTCTACCGCCCCCTCCACCCTCAGGCCAGGTACATCCCACATACCAGGAAGGACCCAAACATGGCAATGGAGGACAGGAAGTGCCAGATGTCATGATCATCAAAGAAGTCAAGGAGGATGCAGTCACGGTTGTGTTCCCTGGACTCTGCGGGGGTTTTCTGGCAAAGGGACAGGGCCAGCAGCCTACTGACTCTGCTGTGGCGAGGCCAGGTCCAACCCCCGCTCCGGCCCACTCCATGGCACCCCCCTCCCCCCCACCCCACGTCCCTGGCAGGAACTCTCGTGCCTCACTCTCCAGCCAACAATGACCGGTTCCATCCTCTGCATCTCACTCACCCTCCGCCAGACCCGTCTTCTCTTCCCAGCGGCGGGCAGGCGACTGGGAGCACAGCTTCCACTCAGAGATCCCAACTCAACTGCCGCCTGGCTCTCAAGTGACCTCAGGGCGCTTTCGCCCCAAGTACTATATCAGACCATGCCCTGTTCCCCAACAACAGTGGCCATGGCTGTCACTCCAGATCCTCCCTGCTCTGCCCACACCTCCAGGCCACAACCATTTTCTGACCCTGTTTGTATCTGGAACAGCCTGTGCTGAGGCCACAGACAAGGTGTGTCTGACCCTGTGCAAGGCTCCCACATTCCAACCTCTGTGTGACTGCTCAGGTGGAAGGACCTGAGTTATGCGGCTCTATGCATAAGGCTATGGCCAAGAATAAAGCCTGCCTCCTCCAGGAAGCTCTCCCAGGACTTCTAACCCAGAAACCTCACCCTCCCCTCTTCTGCACACTCCGCTACCTTGACTTGCTTTCATCTTCCATTTCAAACATGAACTAGATATGGGGGGGACTTAGTGGCAGAGCATGTACTTAGCATGTGCAGAGGCACAGTTTTGATCCTTGACTTTAAAGCAAACAAAACACCAGACATGAGCTAGCAGTGTCTTTTGAACTACATTCTGAATTCAACGCTATACGGGCAGAGGCCATGTAATGTTCTTGTTTGTTTTTTAAGACAGGGTTTCTCTATGTGGCCCTGGCTGTCCGGGAACTCACTCTGCAGACCAGGCTTGAACTCCCAGAGATCTGCCTGCCTCTGCCTCCCAAGTGCTAGGATTAAAGACTGCATCACAACGCCTGGCAGACAAGTCGGTTCTATCACAGATTTACAGCGTGTACTTTGAGGCAGTAAAGAGACTGACGTGTCTGATTTGAAACCACAGCTGCCACACACTAGCTCTATGCCCTGGGGGAGGTCACTTGGCTTCCCTGAGACTCGGCTGCCTTTGAAGTAACAGGCCCAGATGGCCATGATGGCACGTTCATCAGGAGGTTTTAATAAGAAGTAACCAGGAAAGGCCTGGTCCCAGGTGGAGAACTTGCCATGCATTGGCTAGGTATAAGCCTGGAGGTGAGCACTCACCTGCCACGTGCTGAGTCCCTGGAAGAAGAAGAAGAGCGCAAAGCCCCAGACCACGGAGGTGCAGATGATGCAGAGCAGAGGGATAGGCTTGATTCTCTCTCCACTGCGGAGCTGGGGAAGCGCGGCTGTCAGCAAGGCCACTGCCCACCTTCTTACTGGGCCCCCCCACAGAACCCAACCAAGTCTCATGCCGGCGCCTTGTGTCTTGACCCACTATCCACCCTAAGCTAGGTGTCCACGTACCCAGATCCCTGGGCTATCAAGGCCAACAATGTGAGCACTCCTTCACATTGTACAATGTGGAAGCCATTGGGAGGACCAGTCCTCAGAGGTCTGGTCTATCACAGGTCCCGTGGACTCAGGCTGGGACATGGCTTGGTGGCAGAGCACTTGCTTAGCAGGTGGCTCCGAAGGGTACATACAAGAGACTCAAGCCACCCCAAACCTCCTGTCATAGACCCATGGACAGAAAAGCTCCCGTCTTCTCGGTGCCCCACTCTGTCCATGACTGAAGCAGCTTAGCCCCCTCCCACTCACCTTCATAATGATGTAGAAGGCAAAATAAAGCAGCAGGTTGCAGATGCCAATCGCCAGCAAGTAGGAGGCAAAATCATTGGGGCGCATGATGAGTCCATATGCAGCCCTGAAAGAGGGAGTGTGTCTGGGGGAGGAGGAAGGGCCTCACCTCTGCCCATACCCTACCAGGCCTCATCATTATATTGGACTGTTTTCAGAAGTCTACAGAAGGTTCTAGAAGCCCAGGAGCTAACACCTCTCTCTCTAGCCCCCATTCTTTATGTTCAATGCTCCAAAATCGTCTATAGCCCCCTAAGTCAGCTAGCGGCTGACTAAGGCCCCAGCTGACTCCATAGCCAATGGCCACACTCACAGAGACCAGTTGATAATGTTGCCCATGACCAGAAGTACCATGCGGTCCTGGAGGGAAGCAGAGACACAGGGACTGAGAGGGGGAAGAGAGACAGGGAGAGAAGTGGCAGAAGGCTCAAGTCAGCCTGTCCCCACGCTACCCTAGGTACTCTGACACACCTTGATCCACCCCACAGGGAGGAGGGAGTCAGAGGAGGAAGGGGTCAGGGAGCGGGGCAGGTACCGTATAAAGGGGCCCGCTGCACTGCCGGATGCAGTCTGTGTAGAGCACATGGAGGATACGGCGGAAGATTCCAGAGTCTGCAATGAGCAGGCGGAGACTTCAGAGGGCAAGCACAGCAATGTCCAGGAGCACTCTGGACTTCCCACCCAGTGACTCCTCCAGCCCGCCAAAGAGAAATGAAAGGTTCCTGTGTGTCCAGGTATCCAAGGTTCCCGCACCTCAGCCACCCTGCCCTGCGCATGCTCTCACCCAGCTTCCAGCGGCCCATGTAATAAAGCTGAGTGCTGAGGAGCAGGGTGGAAATGATATGGATGACTGAGAAGACGATCCAGAAGGCCGTGTTCCCTTTGCCAAAAACCTGTGGGGGAGCCCCCAGTGTGGGGTGAGGGGGTGGTGAGGGCAGCTGTGCCCATGCCCCCCTATACTGGATCCTTACTAGGGCAGGCTGCGATTATAGAGGAACCCGGGACGGCCCCTTAGGGAAGACGCAGTGGAGGAGAGGGCGAGCATATCACATGCGTGCATGTGTGCCTTTCCTATGGGGTATAGGGAGTAGACCAGGCCCTCACCACGCCCAGAACGGAGAAGAAGATGACGATGGCCAAGCAGGCATATGCGCTGTAGGCGCTGGCGTTGATATCTGGGTGCCGCTTCTGGTAGAGCTTCAGCATGCAGAGGCCAGCAATCATGTACATGAATGAGGTATCTGGGTGGGAATAGGGCATGAGCTAAAGAGACACCCACTGGGACTCCACACAGAACACCCAGCCCAGACCTTGGAATGCCATGAGCAAGTTTGGAGGGTCAGCACTTCAGCCCCTTAACTGCCCCTGAATCCTGAGGATTTTTCAGAGTCTTTGTGGGAATGAATGGAGAAGAAGCAGGGCAGATAGCCATCTTCTTTTTTTTCTTTCTTTTTTTTTTTTTTCCAAGATGGGTTTCTCTGTGTAGCTCTGACTGTCCTGGGAACTCACTCTGTAGACCAGGCTGGCCTTGAACTCATAGAGATCTGGGATTAAACGTGTGAACTACCACCACTTGGTTTAACTGGCCATCTTTTTTTCTTTTCCCCAAGACAGGGTTTCTCTTGTAGCTTTGGAGTCTGTCCTGGAACTGGTTTCAAACTCACAGAGATCCGTCTGCCTCTGCCTCCCAAGTGCTGGGATTAAAGGTGTGAGCCACCACCGTCCAGCTAGCTGGCCATCTTCTAATATGTGAAGCTGCACTCAGAAGCCAGCCTCCGAGTTTCGTACCAGCTACCTGGGATGGTGGAGGGTCAGCAGACAAGAGGCAGCACTCACCAAACTGGAAGTTGGTGTAGTTGGGGCAGACATGGTAACAGGCACTCAGCAGTCCCTCCATCATTAGTGCTGTGCCCATGGCATAGAAGAGACCAAAGTGTTTGGGGATCCCACACTCCTGCGGGGAGAAAGAAAAGGAAGGGAAGTAAAAGTGAGGTGGGTAGAGAAGGGTCCTGAGAAGAGACCCAAAGAGAGGGGAAGAGGAAAAGGACTGGGCTATGTGGTGAGTGGGGAGCAGGGTGGGTTGTGCAAGACAGAGCACACAGGGCAGGGCAGAACAAAGTAGGGCAGGTAAAACAGCTGAGCAGGGAAGAGGTAGAAAGGGCAGGGCAAGAGCAGGTAAGATAGAGCAGAAGGCAAGGGAGAGTAGAGGGAATTGAGGGCAGGGCAAACCCAGCAGGGCAGGGCAGGGAGGACCTGGGCAGTGCAGGGCAGGGCAGGGTGAGGCAGGGAGGACCTGGGCAGTGCAGGGCAGGGCAGGGTGAGGCAGGGAGGACCTGGGCAGTGCAGGCAGGGTGAGGCAGGGAGGACCTGGGCAGTGCAGGGTGAGGCAGGGAGGACCTGGACAGTGCAGGGTGAGGCAGGGAGGACCTGGACAGTGCAGGGTGAGGCAGGGAGGACCTGGACAGGGCAGGGTGAGGCAGGGAGGACCTGGGCAGGGCAGGGTGAGGCAGGGAGGACCTGGGCAGGGCAGGGTGAGGCAGGGCAGGGCAGGGCAGTGCAGGGTGAGGCAGGAAGGAACTGGGCAAGGCAGGGAAAGAATCTGGGCAGGGCAGACTAGACCAGAGCAGGACAGATCTGGGCTGAGAAGGGCAGGACAGGGAGGACCTGGACAGGGAAAGGCAGACCTGGGTAGGGCAGGAAAGATAGGGAGGCCCTGGGCAAGGCAGGGCAGGGCAGGGCAGGGCAGGGAGGACCTGGGCAAATCAGAACAGAACAGGGTATGGCAGGGTCAGATTAGATAGAGCAGAGTTGGACTAGGCAAGGTCAGTTTGCCAGGAGAAAGCCTTGGTGGGCAGTGGCTGGCTTACCAGAGCGTAGAGATCATTTCGCATCAGGGCCCGGTTGTGATTGATCTCTCGCTGCAGAATGATGAGCAGGAAGAGCAGTCCCAGCAGGATGTACCCCAGGTTGCTGAGGATGTTGTTAAAGGCGCTAGAAGGGACAAGATAGGCATTAAGCTTACATTCGGGCCCTCAGGCCCTTCACTTTCTTCTGCCCAGCAGGCTGTACAAATCCCCACCCTGCCCTGCTCACTGCTGCCTACCCTACCCACCCCTGGGCCAGCACAATCCCCACCTGAGGTTGCCCAGTGGGTGGGCACAGAGGAAGTTGTAGTAGCAGATGTCCTGGTTCCCTGTGACATTCACCACCTATGAGGGGTGGAGGTGCAAAGCTATTGACGTGCCTGACTCAGCAAGGAGCCCGTACCACACTCCGGGGGTCCAACTGGCAAAACAAGAGCAGTCAGCATGGCTGACATGTGTACACAGTCCCCAGCTGGCACTCCTGTACACTGTGTGTTTTAGGTGGTGCAGATGCCTGCCATTGTCCTTTTTATATTTGTGACTGAAAACTCCTTAAGTTATTGCCTCACAGAAAGGAGAGGGAAAGGAAGTTAGATTTACAAAGTCCTGTGACCTCTATTTTCTAGACCCGCCCCCAGTCTGCAGATGAAGGAGCTGATGCTCAGAAACCAGAGTTGGATCTGAAAGCTGGTCCCTGGACCTATGCACTGCAGTCTCTTTCTGCATGCAGTGGCTCTGCAGGGGAGGCAGTCACACGCAGTCGCTCCAACCTTCCCCTCTCACCGTCTGGTAGGTGATCACAAGCTGCACCACAGGAAGGGCGTAGAAGACCGCAATGGTGGCTATGTTCCTGAGGGGCGGGAGGGCCGTGGTAAGGTGGGCAGGACCCTAGGAGCTGCCCCGTAGTAACAGGAGTCCCTGTCTGTGTAGCCTACTCACCAGAAGTAAATCTGGTACTTTTTCCGCAAAACACGTTTGTCCTTTCGTGCCAGATCAGCCACACAGAGATATTGCTGAGGAGAAGCAGGAGTGAGTCTCACGCACCCCGGGCCTGGCAGAGAACCCCTGCCACCCAGGTGAGGATAGACACATGAGGTCAGTGGGCAGGGATCTGGGACTCCCCACTTCTGTGGCTAATTAGGCCAAGACGGCTTGCCCAATTGGTCTGGAAGGGGTTGGAGGTCAGGCTGATTTCTCCTGGAATCGATCCTCCCTGTCCCAGCTCAGCTCTTTCTTTCTGCTTCCCTAACATGCCACAGAGATATGCCGGGTGGGACCTCAACACAAAGTCCCTTCCTTCAGAAACCCCTGACCAGGGCCAGGCCGTCCGTGTGTCACACCTTGGTGCGAATAACATTTTTGTCGGAATCAATGTCGGTCAGTGTGTCATAGTCATCCTCTTCCACGGAGCTCATCGAGTCCAATCGTGGCCGAGTACCCACTGGGTCAAAGGAGCGGTCTAGGAACACCAAAGGAAAAGACTTGGGCCAAGAGGACCAAACACTGACTGGGTCTGCCCCCACCCATCAGAAGCAACTGTCAAAATTATTCAACAGTGGGGAAGTGGGCCAGGGTTCACAGCAGTAGGACAGGTGGCTCGGGTGCTGAGAGGAGATGTACTCCTAAGTCAGTGGGAACCAGTGGGGAGTCCTGCCAGAAGCCACTGCATGGCAATGACTCCAGCCCTGCTCCACTCCTGGCTCTGGTCCCTAGCTGGGACTCTCCAGGCCAAGACACTGAGTGGACCCCAGACACAAGTAACAAGATTGCACTTGGCTAATCATGCAGATTAGAAGATGCCCAGTCCTGTTGGATTCTGAGAAGACATGCATAGCCACCCTTGGGTTAAAGCCCTGGTACACAGGCAAGGGCTTGAGAAAGAGCACTTGTCCTCGGTCTTCATCTCCTCCTGGTACCTCACCTGGCCAAAGCCCCTAAAGGCCAGAAGGTGACACCCAGACCCAGGAACCCTTGGCCAGCAAGCCAGGGAGGGAAGACACTGGCAAGAGGACAGTGAACTAGAGTGTCTGACTGGCGGCCAGCGCCTGTCTATCTCAGAAGACACATGGGCTGGCACTGGTGGCACTTGATAGGGAAGCCATGCACTAAGCATCTTTCTGGCCCCAGAGATGGCCAGCTCCAGTGGCTGACCATCCAGGCAGGAATTGATTGGCAGGGCAGCCCTACCCCCTCCCCACATCTACCCATGGCAATGCACAGCTGCCGCATCTGGCCAGAGGGAAGGCGCCGCTTGAACTGGTCGTGCCCTTCAAAGGAAAGGTAAAGTTACAGGGGGGAACTGAGGCCCGGTAGGAAAGAGAGGAAGGAGGGGGCAGAAAGCAGCCCTTCCCTGGTTCCAGCATCTGGCAAAGAGGCAGCCCCCCACCAGAAGTTTCACCTAGTCAACAGCAGCCCTGTAGCACACAGCCCACTGCCAGGCCCACTCACCCTGGGAATTGTAGGAGTGGTCCCCTGAACCTGTGCTTTCAACCAGTCCATCAGTAGATCCGGAACCATTGTCTGCAGGCAGGAAAAAGTGGTGAGGCAGGTGCGAGTGACCTCAGAATGAGACTCTAGATCTGTTCCTAGAGAGCCCCGAGTAGCTGCAGGGGCATGGCCAACAGGGGGTGGCAGCAGAAGCGGATGTGGCTGGGCGCTGGCAAATACAGTCCTGACTTTGACACATACCGAAGGAACCATAGTTATAACCCTCGTAAGGGGCGCTGCCAGGAAACGAATCGGCCAAGACCCGAGGATGACCTGCAATGAGAAGTCAAGGTCCTCTTAGGCTGTGAGCAAGGGCAAGCCAAAAGCCAGAGGAAAAGAGAGGGGAGAAGCTGGAAAAGACAGTCGCAGAGAAGCCATGCCAGCAGTAAAGAAAACACAGGCCCCAAAACCTACCTCACTAGACAACCACGTCACTCCAAGCAAACATGCCACCCTATATCCTAAGTGTGGGGACAAGCTGGGCATGGTCGTTCATGCCTATAACCACAGCACTAGCCTAGCTAAGACAGCAAGAGAGCTACAAGTTTGAGACAAGCTTGGACTACAGAGTCAGTTTCAGGGGACCCTGGGCCGCCAAGGAAACGCATCTGGTGCCAAGGCCCTCCCTAGACAGTCCTCATGCTTCGCCTTCCTCCCCCAGCAGCAGCTCCTCTGCCCGCAGCACCTGGAGCTTACCAAGGAGAGAAGCTGAGAGAGAGGTCCAAGCAGGAGGGAGAAGTGATGGGGGAGAGAGAGAGAATAGAAAGTTAACAACCTGAGACTGAGCTGAGCGGCACTGCCTGAGGCAGACTGGCGGTGTAGCTAGACCACAGGAAAGTTTCCAGGATATCTACGGAGGGGTGAGCCAAGACCCCAACCTGTTTCCACTTGTGAAATGCTACTTCTAGGCTGAATATGTATGAAGAAGCCACCAATCCGCCCTTCCCTGATCCTTCCCTTCCCCATCCCTGCTTCCCATCCCCCACAGCAGATCCACCCACCCCCATTCCCTGGAGATACCACTTTCTGGACAGGCTCGGTCTATGGCCACCAGCAGCGTCTTCTTCCTTTGCCTGCAGGAATTCAGAGGACAACTGAGGCAGGATGAGGCCCTAACCTAGGCTAGGCTAACCGTCCTTCTATCCTCTCTATCCATTTAACTCCTGAATCTTGGGTTTCTCCCACACGAGGGAATAATAGGGTGTCCCCAGCTTGAGAAGGAATGATGGGATGAGCCTGTTTACAAATGGTCCATAGACCACAGATCCCAACAAGTACCCGTCTTGCCCGCCCCTGAAGACAATTAACTTGGACCAGTTGGGATCCCACCACATTCTCTCTTCTATGCCCCCTGCCCAACTGCTCCAGAGAAGGGAACAGCCCAGGAGTTCCACCTTACCTCCAGTTCTCCCAACAGGCCAGGAGTACGGTCAGCAGGTAGAAGGAGAGAAATATGCCCAGGCAAAAGAGCATCCCACCAACATAGGCCTCAGCTACAGGGAAGGAAACAGGAAGGTGAGGAGTGAGAACACAGCAATCCCTCCCATGCTGCCTCGGGATGCCCAGGGACATTTGGCTGCTCCTCCCCTGAAGGCAATGCCCAGTCAGTACCAATACCTGGCTATTGCTCCAAACACCAAACTCTCGCCTGAGCCCACCTATTCATGTGGTTTCCTAGAACTGTCTCTCTTACTTCTAGAAAACTCCATGTTGACCTAACCTTCAAACCACAGCTCAGAGAGGGTACCCTCTAGGTGGCCTCCTGTATTGTACATTATTCCCACAGTGACCTGCCCTTTTCTCATCCCAGCCTTCAGGACCTTCCAGAGCCCCCCTGGTCTCCACCTAAGGGCTTCCTAAGAGCTGCACTCCTAGCATACACGGGGGCACAACTTATGCTTTGCTTGCATGTTATGTATATGCACCATCACATGGGTGTCTGTGGAGGCCAAAACAGTGCATCAGATGCCCTGGAACTAGAGCTACAGATGGTTGTGATCCGCCATGTGAATGTTATGATTAGTACTTGGGTCCTCTGGAAAGGCAGCCAGTGCTCTTAATAGCCGAGCTATTTCTACAGCCCCAGTTGTTTTTATTGCTGTCTATTTTGTTTTGGGTTTTTAGACAAGGTCTCAGGTTCAAACTGGCTTTGAACTCATAACCAAGGATGAGTCTGAGCTACTGATCTTCCTGTGTCTACCTCCTAACAGCTGGGACTAAAGAGGGGTGTGCTACTGTGCCAAGCTCCTTATTTTGATCGTATATTCTCCAGTTTAGAAAGGATGCCCCCAATTTAATAACTCAATATTGCTGAGCAGTGACTAGGGGCCCAGTACTCTAATTCCGGATTAAACTCAGAGCTCAATATATCTGATGGGACAGATTTCTTTTCTTTTTTTCTTCTCCCCCTCCCCCACCAGACAGGGTTTCTCTGTGTAGATTTGGAGACTGTCCTAGACCAGGCTGGCCTTGAACTCACAGAGATTTGCCTATTGCCTGGCTCGGCCTCCCAAGTGCTGGGATTAAAGGTGTGTGCCACCACCACCCAGCTTGATTTACTATTTCTTTCACAGAGACAGGGGACAGAGATTCCACTGTTAAGTGGCAGGGAATGAATGAGAACTTGCTCTTCAGTTTGGCAACGGACCCTGTCCCATATGACCCTGGGATCAACCGGGTGGAAGTCTGCTCAGAACACTCCTTTCTGACCCAGAACCTGCTGGGTAGGAGGGCCCTCGCCACCCTTCCCATTCAAGGAACTCTTCTTTCCTAGGTCTGAGACGAGGAAGCAGGAGGTCTGTCCATCTTTCTCAGGGACCCATACTTACATGTGACAGCTTGAGAGACTAGTACTGACAGGGTTTTCTGACGATGCCCTTGATCTACCGGATCATCTGGAAGTAAAATATCAAAGTGGAAAAGAAATGGCTGACTGGAACTTAGCTAGGGTTAATGGAACCTGGCCTCAGAGAGTCTAGGGCCTAAAACTCATATCCCATCAGATCCACCAACAGTCACGAAGACTCCTCTGCTTCCTGGGAAGCCAATGAGCCTGACCCACCCCTAGCCAGTACATGAAACATACCTTCCACAAAAGGGTAGAAGGGCAAGGACCCTCCGCAGGCCTGGTCCTCGGTCTTCACCACCACTACCACATAAAAGCTGTTGCTGGGGAAGTCTTTACGCTGGAGGAGGAGGACGAAGACAGTGACGACCATCATCATCACCACCACTCTTTTCTGAGTAGGAATTCTGGACCAAATGCTCTAAGTTCTTCCTGTATATAATTTTACAAAGATCCCCCTCCCTCACATTTCTGTGATGCTGAGGGTCTAATACATGGCCTCTCAAATGGCAGGCAGATGCTCGACCACCGAGCCACACCCACAGGAGAAGTGTTGCCATTATCTTTGTGAAGTCAGGGCTGGAGCCCAAACCTGTACCCACACTCCAATCAGGTGAACAAGTGAGTGAGCACGTGACCCATACAGGATGTCTGGGGCACCAGCCAGAAGACAGGCTCCACTCACAAATAGCAAAGAACCAAAATCACAGGAATGAAATATGGGGGTGGTGAAGAATCCAGCAACAGTAAAAGGTTTCTGAATGTGTGACAATGAAAAATTACTCAGAGTCGAAGGCATACTGCACCCAAGGTGCTTCTAAAAGCACTCACCCTGTATCGGGTGACGTCACCTCAGCCTTGGTTCTAAACACACAAGTGCACTTTGTACCATGCATGCCATCACACCACAGGAAGCCAAGGAACACTGTCTGAAAATCAGCTTGGCTGATGGACTATTGCATGCTCTGAACTGCAGTGTGTTTACCGCACACACCAAGTGTTCTGCTCTCATAGAAACATGATGGTTTAGGAACAGAAAAGACAGCATCTAAGGAATTTCCTGCCCTCGTATCTCAAGCATGTGAGGACAGTCCACACATCTTGGGGTTGGACTGTGTTAGGTAGGATGTTTGGTTTAAAAAACTCTTTTGTGTGGCTAACAGACTCAATGAGTTTTGATTTGGGATTAGGATAGGATTTTCAACAATTTCTCTTTTAAAACTAGGGAACGCTCCACAAATTTGCATGTTATCTTCTCACAGGGGCCATGCTAATCACTGTACCGTTCCAATTTTATTTCTTTCTAATTTATTTTATTTTATGTGCATTGAGGGTGTCAGATCCCCTGGAACTGGAGTTACAGGCAGTTGTGAGCTGCCACAAGGGTGCTGGGAATTGAACCTGGGTTCTCTTGGAAGAGCAGCCAGTGCTCTTAACCACTGACTCATCTCTCCAGCCCCCTTTCCAATTTTAGGATATGTGTTGTTAAAGCAAGAATGCAACCGTTTCTAAAACGGCCCTGATACGCTTCTGCCACTTTGTACTCCTTGTTTATGCAGAGAGGCACCCTCAGCACTGACAGTAGCTGACAGGAGTGCTTCTGAGTGAGCTCTGCGCTCTTCTGGAGCACGTCTCGTCCGCACTGTCACACCCCTCCAGAACAGAATCCCTTGCTGACTGAAGACAAAAAAACAAAACCAAGAGCCAGTGGAGAAGTTTCTCAAACACAAAGATCACAGTGAAAAGTTTAGGAAGCCCTCATGTAAGGCAGGAAAGGGTAGAAAGACAAGTGCAGGGTGTGGGAAGGCCTTCAGTTCATCAGCCAGCCCCACCTTTCAGGTCATGGGCATTCCTACCTGCACAGTGATGGCTGCCTTCTTAGTCATAGTCTGGTACATGCCAATGAAGGCCACGTTGTTGTCTAGATCATAGACAGGGCACTACAGGGGAAGGAAAGAAGAGGCAGATGGACATAGATAGGACACAGATGGGCCCTATCCCCTTTTTCTAATGTCCCAGCTACTTTCTGGTGAAGAATAAAATGAGAGAAAACTTACCAGGACATCTTGGATGGAGACAACTGAGCAGGGGAAGGCCTTCTTGGAAGTCACCTTGACAATTACAGAGTCTACACCATCAGGAAACTCGTATTTAAAGTACTGAGAACATAGGAAGGGGAGGATGCTGTCTCAGGAGGGCGCTCTCCCTGCCCCTCTAAGTCTCCTACAAAGGAGATGCTAAACTCTTCTTGGTTCAAGCAATGAAGCTACTTGGAGAGAAGAGCCTTGACCATGAGTA
Source organism: Alexandromys fortis (assembly GCF_014885135.2). Taxonomy (NCBI): domain Eukaryota; kingdom Metazoa; phylum Chordata; class Mammalia; order Rodentia; family Cricetidae; genus Alexandromys; species Alexandromys fortis. Next base: position 1,675,088 of record NW_026067973.1, read on the forward strand.
GCCTTCTTCTGAATGACCCTGAGCGCCAATCTCTTGCAACCTCAGCTGGGCACACAGGACAGTGCATGAGAGGTAGAGTGGGGAAGACAGCATCTAGACCTAGTCACTGCACTGTGCCAACCCATCTATCCACATGGGAGTTCCGAGAGACCTGGTAGCCTTAGCTATCCCAATGCCTACTCCTGCTCTCATGTTCAAGACTCCCCTCAGTTTTCTTTTGGTTGTTGTTGCTATATTGAGGCAGGACTCCTGTGTAGCCCCAGCTGGCTTGGAATGTAGTATGTAGACCAAGCTGGCTTTGAGCTCAAAGGTGTCAGATCCCTGCTTCTGCCTTCCAAATGCTGGGATTAAGGGCATGTGCCACCATGCCAGGCTAAGAGATCCCATTTGTTTGTTTGTTTGTTTGGCTGGATGGTTTGGGGAGGAGAGGTTTGAGACAGGGTTTCTCTGTTTAACAGCCCTGGCTGTCCTGGAACTCACTTTGTAGACCAGGCTGGCCTTGAACTCACAGAAATATGCCTGTCTCTGCTTTCTGAGTGCTGGGATTAAAGGCATGTGCTACCACTGCCTGGCTAGAGACCCCCATTTTGGACAAGGGATTTTACCTGGGGCTGGGCTGCAGTGGTATTGAAGGTAAACGGCTCCCCAGTCCTATAGGGCAGAGAAGAACCCCACAATCACTCCCAACTCTTGGGAAGAAGCCTGAGGCTTTATGGTCCTCTCACTCGACCCTGATTACCTGAGCACAAAATTGTCCACACGGTTGACTCGGAGCTGGTAAGTGGTGTTGACTGGTGACAGGGTGGACACATCCACATAGAAAAACTGGACCTCAGACTCATTCTTGGTGGGGGGCTGACACAGAGTTCGTTCAACTTTTTGGTAGAGGTACTTACGCTGATACCTACAGTCCAAGACAGAGAGGGTGTGACTAGTCCCAGCCAGCCTGGCACTAGAGGGAAGTGAGGCTCCAGTTCTTTCCATCGGTTCCCCATACCTCCCAAGATGCTGGGCTCAGGGAGCAGGGAGGAGAAACAGAAGGGTCTCCTGGGTGAGGCTCCCTTCAAGGCCTGGCTAGGCCGCCCCTCCCTTCATCCCCAGGTCCTACTCACAGCCCTCGCAGGATTAGGGGCACCTGGAAGGACACAACAGCTTCTTTCTGGCGGACCACGAACAGCAAAGGCGCCTCTTTCTGCTTGTTCAGGACATTCACAGACACGCGCACACCCTCAGTCTGCAGACGACAAGAAGTGCCCTCACTCAGCCCCTCTGTCCTCAAACACATGATGCTACAGACTGCATGCCTTGCTCTGCCCTAGACTACCCATCCTGGCCTGCTTGTGTGGGAATAAGCCCTGTCTCGAGGAGGGGCTTGGCGTCGTTTGCCTGCTTTTGGAAGATGTGCAGTCTGTGGAGCAGCAGGTCCCAGACAACTGCAGGATATGCAGAGAAGACCTTAGGAGGTTCCAGGATAGCCCTCGTGCGCACACACGTGCCCAGGCACACACTGACAGAGGACAGCAAGAAGTGTCCTCAATCTTCCTCTTGTGAACTAGGAAGCCAGCAAGAAGCTCCGGTTCCACAACTACTCTGGAGGCCAGAGCCCTGCAGGGAGGAGTGGACAGGAACAGTGCGGAGACTGTTGAAATCCAAGTTACACTCTATTTCTGACCAAGGGCCAAGCTGTGAAGTGACTTTACCTCGGAACCTCAACTCTCCCCTCTAAAAAAGCCACCCTTTGCTGTGGATGGGGCCACACAGGACAGTGAGAGTTTAAGTGACAAATCACAAGAATGTTACTACTTCCTAGGCTGCCAAAAGCAAATCTAGGAAGGGGTAGCACTTTTGGGATGACCAGGGACACCAGACTGAAAGAAGAGAGATCAAGGTTCAGGGAAATGGATTCTGACCTGCCAGAAACCAAATCCCTCTCCATCCCAAAGAAAAGCCCAGATGCCTCCTTCTCAACTCCACTGCTTCCCACTCGATCCAGCTCTGGCCTGGGAGGGAGAGCAGGAGGCTACACTCTGCCTGGGCCTGGCTACCCCGCCTTCTACTTTCACCACTGGGGAGAAATGAGTAAGAAATCAGAGCCAGTTCTGAGATTGAAACAAACTCCCTTTCTTTCTCTTGCCACTCAGCTCGCGGAGGGCCTTATCTCTGTCATCTTCAATGTACAAGGCCAGCTGGCTTTCCGAGGCAAGCAGGTCTGCCTCCTTCACCTCCCTGTGAAGTGGAGCAGTAAAACTTGCTGGAGCAGAGCCTTTCAGTTCTAAGTTGGCCCCTTTTGGAATTGTCTGAGCAAGCCCCATAGAAACCAGTTTCCCCTTCACTCCGACCTCACACAGCTTCCAGGTTGAGAGTCAGGGTAGGGAGCAGGGTAGACCTGTCCAGATCACAGCTGGTGGCAGGGAACTTCCCAAGCTGCCCAGCTGGAGCTGCAGGGAAAGCTGGTGGGAACGAGGCCTCGGCAAGGGGAGGGAGGCTCGGAAGCTGGCGGAGACGGCAGGGGTGACATCAAGGCTGGGTTGGGCGCCCACCCTCTCAGCCGCCATGCCGCAGTGGAGCCCCGCGCTCACCCGGTTGCGGGTCACGGTGTGGTTGAAGGTGTAGATGTTGACCAGCTCGCTGTTGACGTCGTCCGCGTAGGTGCGCTCAAACTCCGCGTCTTTCTGCGAGACGTTCTTGGGCCCCAGAGCCCCTAGGTGACTCTCGACGGCGACCACCAGAAGCAAGCACAAGGGCAGACTCCGGGCGAACATGGCCCGGGGCGGCGGGGACTGGCGACAGGACAGCGACCGGGCGCGTTGCGGCTGCCGCAGCAGCTTCCAGCATCTCACCAGGACCAGAACTTTAACCCCGGCCGGAGATAGGACGCGTCCCCTCCCTGGAGCCGCTCCTGGGCCTCACGCGGACCCCAGCTCGCGTGGGCGGCACCGCGACCCGCAACCCCGGCCCGGCCCGGCCGGAGACCCGGCGTCAGCTCGCGCCCAGAGAGCGGAGGTGGCGGTGGCCCTGGCCCTGGCCCTAGGCTTCCCGGACGCGGGCCCTTTAAGAGCGGCGGACGCGGCGCAGAACTCTGGGCCACCAGGCGCCGCGCCGCGGTAAACAGCGGGGCTGCGCCCGCCCGTGACGTCAGGGGAAACCGACGCGGGTTTAAAGGGCCAGGCCGCCTCCTTCGCCGACCTGCGAGTGCCTGGAGTGACTTTTTCTTTTTTTATTGAAGGACCACTAGGTGTTGTATTCTTGTTTTTGTGATCAGCAATTTTTGTTTTTTTGAGACAGGGTCTCACATAGCCCAGGCTGGCCTGGAACCGATTGTGTAAGCTCTCGAGGGCCTTGAACTTCTGGTCCTCCTCCTGCCTCTATCGCCTAGTAATGGCACAACCGGCGAAATTCAGAGCGCCCAGTTAAGTGCTGGGTCTTGTTGACAGATGTTCTCTTTGCCAGAGCAGGAATTCTCCCCCCAAACCATTAATCCTAGCTTCATTTTTTTTTTTTTCCTCATTGTAACCACCTACCCACTAAATGCCGCTCCCCTCCCACTACAGGGTCACTCTGTTGCCAGGACAATGACGCTTTCCAACCTAGGAGCTATTTCCCTTCTTAGCAGAGGCTACTTTTGTTTGTTTGGTTGTTTGGTTTTTCGAGACAGACAAGGTTTCTCTGTGTAGGCCAGGCTGGCCTTAAACTCACTTGAACTTCTGCATTCCCCAAGTACTGGAACTAAAGGCGTGCCCGTTTATTTTAACAAATCCCACAGAAAGATTCTGACCTTTAGTGTCAATTGGCAAAAACTTTTCGAGGAACTATTTTGGCGCTATATTTCTAGAGGTTTAAAAGAGCATTATACCTTTAATCCAGTCATTCCACCCCTGGGACTGTATCCTGGGAACAAATTAAAAAAAAAAAAATGTGGGCAGCAAAATTCGCATTCCCGTAATCTTGAGAAAGCTCAAAAGAAACTGCTTCTCCACAGCGAAGGAGTGGCTAGATGCACCACTGTGAAGCCATGAAAAGTAGGGAATTCAGGAATGACACTATATAAGAGGTATATATTCCAAATTTCAGATGTAAACAGAAAAACATGGATAAAAACTGAGCCGAGATGGCTTAGTGGGAAACTGCACTTGCCATGTAATAGCCTGGCCTGAGCTCACACCAGGAACCCACATGAGTAGGAGAGAACGGACTCCACAGATTGATGCCCTGACCTTCACATATCTGGCCCGTGTTCTCACACACAGGCACACAAACAATAATAAATGAAATGTAAAGTATTTTATAATGCATAATGGGTGGACGAGGCAGTCAGAGGATGCAGCTGCTTGCCATGATGCTGGATGACCTGAATTCTACCCCTGGGACCCATATGGTAGAAGGAGAAGGGGGAAACCTGACTCTGGAGTTCTCATCAGACCTGCACATACATGCTGGAGCAAATGGACCTGACTCATATACACACAGGTGAAGATATTTATAAAGAAACATACACCAAAGCCGGGGCTTCAGCCCCCAGCACCATAAATAACATCCTACAATTATATGTTTTACATTTCTTTAACAAATTATGTGTTTAAAGAAAAAGAAATATGGCCAGCCCTGAAGCTGTCAGATGTCCTGGCTGAAAGTACGCCGGCCGATGCCGCTACATCAGAGCACTGTCCACTGGCAAGATTACACCAGTCCTATAGGAGCACTGTTCCAGTGAGCAGCTTTAATATTTAGACGTCCCCACAAATATTTAATAAGCACATACTATGTCCCAAGTAGCCTTCTAAATTAATGGGTAAATAAGTAAAATTATAGCTGGCCTGTTCAAGCACAGCATGCTTGAATTAGACCACAGCAGGGGCAGCAACAAATCCCAGCTACTTGGGAGGTTGAGGCATAGGAGTTCCAAGTACAGGTTAGCCTGAGAAATAGAACAGGACAATTTGTCACTGTACAAATGGGCCAAGTAAGTCCAGAAGGTTCACTAGCAGTTCACTATGCTCATCCTTTTTTGAGGGAGGGGAGGGAATAATGGTAGGAATTAAGTCCAGGGATTAACTCATGCATGTTAAGCCCCTAGCCCCTGCTCTGAGGTTTTGCACCTTGTTTCAATACTCATGTCAGCACATCTCAATAGGCCTGGGTCTGAGGACCCGAGAATAACAAGAGTCACTACTTCACTGCAAGCTCTCCAAGCAACTGGCCTGCCACTCGGAGAATCAGTATGGGATTTCCATGTGCCAGTTGGGTTTCACTTCCTCTCTCATTTTTGACCCTGCTCATCTTGCCAGGAAATACTCAGAAACTCAAAGAAACACCTGGACACTGACCTCAGGGCTTACTCCCAGCCAAAGAGCATTTAAAAGGTCTACTATAGGCCAGGACCTTCAGGGAAGCCTGGGGGCCGAAGAAACTTAAGCTTCAAGATCAGAGCCTCTGCTACAGGCTTAGTGTTTTTCGTGTACTAACTCGGGCTGTGGGCAAGGAAGCAGCCCTCTAAATGTGACCCTTGCCTGGTGTCAGGCATGGCAGTACATGGCAATATTCCTAGGAGCTATGAGGCAGAAGCAGGAAGATCATGAATTCAAGGGTATCCTGGGTTTCACAGTAAGACCCAGTTAGAAATCCCTAATAAATGAACACCTGGGGCTGAGACAGGATGTCGACAATCAAGAGCTTTTGCTACAAAGTTGGACAATACCTCCGGGGTAGGTAGCAGTCACTGTCCACATTCCTGCCTGGTTTCTTACTTCTAGTAAAGTCTCTTCCTCCTCAGGTGGGGAGGGGAGCTGGGAGACTTGTTGAGGCAGGGTCTCTCTATGTAACCCTAGTTGGCTCAGCACCCACTGTGCAGGCTAGACTGTCCTCCAGCCTCAACCTTTCAAAGTGCTGGGACCACACTCGGCTCTTTCAGAAGAGCCCTTGGTCTAGGTCTCAAGGGCTTAACCTCTGAAATGGGCAAGACCCTGGTTACCCACACCCTAGACAAAGGCAGCAAGCCCAGAACTTTCCTCAGCTTCTGACCTTCCCTCTAGGGAGGGACCTGTTATGAATAGGCCCTTTCTGAAGCCTGCAGGAGAGTGGAGAAGGCCTGCTTGTTGGCTGTAGCAGTCAGCAGAAAAGGCAGGGCCGGGTCTCAAAGTCAGACTTGTAAGTGCAGTTCCAACTACCAGTCTCTGCCATATCATATGAAAATCTCAGCCCAGCCAGGCATGGTAACACATACCTCTAATTCAAGTCCTGAAAGGTAAAGGCAGGGATTCAAGGCTAACCTTAGCAACAAGGGACCCAGTCCCAAAAGGAAACCAACAAAAGCCCTAAAGGGACAGCCAGATCACCAGATCTGAAGACTCCTATCTTCCTATGGGCTCAGAAGTTCAATGAGCCAAAGAAAAGGGACCATTCACAAGGTTCCCCAACTGGCATGGTCCTAATGACCTAAAAGAATCCAACCAGGGAGATAACTTAGGAACCTTGGGGAAAGGATACAGCCATGCTTATGGGTAGTTGGCAGAACAAAAACAGACTTTGGAATTAAGCAATGTTATAACTTTAACCCAGATAAAGAGGTTGCAAAACCATTTCTCTGAAGGGAACACATTTGGAGGTCCCTGTTCTTCTGTGACTATGAGAAGGGCTGAGTTCTAGCACTTTCTTCTATCACTCCAGTTCTGTCCCCTCCCAGGACCACCCTTGTGTCGGGTTCTCTTTCCTTCAAGGGCCATGAAAACGGCTTTACATCAGGCCAGAACTCAGCTAAACAAGACTCACTTTGCCATTCTGAGGCACTTCAAACCTCTCGTATAGCTTCACAGGAAAAGGAATTATGCACAAATACATGCATGTGCAAACTAGTGGTCAGTCTTTGATATCATTCTTCAGGTTCCTTATACCATTTATTTGAGAAAGGGTTGCTCACTGGTTGAGGAAGATACATGGTCAGTTGTCCTCATCAACTTAAGACCATGAAACCAGAAATGGACAAGTTCAACAGAAGTGCTGTAATGGTCTGTCCTGTCCTTTAAGAGACAAGCCACGCCCACTCCCTCCCCAGTCCACCAAAGCAAGCTGATCTTCAACTTCCAGCCTGAGCCTCTTCCTTTCTGTCTCTCTCCCAAAGAGGTAGCAGCTGCCATGGCCTCCTCTCCTCTCCCCTCTGCCTCCCTCTCTATTCTTCTCCCCTCTCCTCTTCCCTCCTTTTTCTTTCCCTTCCAAATAAATATCCAACCTCACTCTGCATGGCGTGCCTATTCATCTCAGTCTCTCACCTGCCACATGGCTCCCTGCCTAGGACCCACTGCTCTTTGTGGCCCTCTGTGGTCTTGGGACCCAATGCCTGCAGCTCAAGAACCTGCAGTGGGCTCATGGCCTGCTGCCTGGAATCTGCAGCGTTTCTGCAGCTGCGTCCCTTGGGGGAACCTGCAGCATTTTACTTAAACCATAACATTGGTGCAGCCCCTTTTACTTTTACCAGTACAACCCCCATATATGGGCTGCTCATGCATGCTTCACCATTTCCAGGGCATAAATTTCATTTATTTTTTTTTTCACTCATTGGTTTGACATTCACCAAGTAGGCTAGGCTGACAGCCAGTGTGCCCCAGGGATCTTCCTACCCAGGCCGCCCCAGCTGTGGGAATGAGTGCTTACCATCATGCTTTCCCATGGGTCCTGGAGACCAAACTCATGTGGTTTTCCTAAAGGGCAAGCAATGTATTATCTTCTGAGCCCCTAGAAAAGCAAGGAATTTGAAGTCAAGAACTTGCCTAGCACATGTGGGGCTCTAGGTTTTATTCTTTGAGTCACCAAATGATATACTATTCTGGAGTCAGGCTGGAAGGTTGTGAATTTAAGACAAGAGTGAGCTGTATTAGAGACTACCTCAAAACCCAATGTTCTAGTTAAAACCTTGCACTCCATGCCTTGGGCAAATAAATTCCAAACATTCAAGAGCCAAGCACCATCCCTATTGTTCTTAATACTGCAGGTGGTGGGTGAAGAATGCCTGCGTACATATTCCCCCCCCTCCTTTTTTTTCAAGACAGGGTTTCTCTGTGTAGCTCTGGCTATCTTGGAACTCACTCTGTAGATCAGGCTGGCCTCGAACTCAGAGATTCACCTGCCTCTGCTTCCTGAGTGATGGGACAAAAGGTATGCATCAGCATGTCCGATTTTGCATGCATATATTAAACTATTGCCCAAGGAGCAGGAAGAGCAGTTTGGTTTGGTGGCAGACTTGTAATCCCAGCTAATCAAGAAGGTAAGGCAAGAGGCCCACAGGTTCAAGGCCTGTGTCAAAACGTGGAAAGAGTTTAAAATTTACATAGCTCAGTGGTAGAGCTCTTGCCTGGTATGTGTGAGGAGCCTAGATTCAATCTCCGGTACTGGGTGTGTGTGTGGGTGGAGTGGGGAATTTTAAAAATTGGCAAGGGAAATGCAGGCAAATAGCTCTGAGCAAATGGGCAGGGCTCTCTGCCAGAGAAGGCTGTCACTTTCCATTTCCTACAACTTTCGCCATTCATACTGAGTCACCCAGGCCCTGTATCTGGTTCCCTCTGGCCATATGACAGAACCATAAGAGCTTTCCAGGAAAGACTGACTGGGCATCAGGTTGCAGGACACAATCAGATAAATAATGGATCAATCCAAATCTGTGCCTCCAAGGATCACTGACAAGACCAGCGGCTCTTTCCCACCTACAGAAAAGCCTGTGCCTCGGGCTAGTAAGTCACGGTGCTGCTCAGGAGCTGTACCCATCTCCTCCACATCTAGAGATCACAGGGGACTCTGCAGGGGACTCTGCAGCCCTGGCGCCACTGTTCTCAGTGACCCAAGGGCCCCTTATTTTATACTGCTCATCTATCAACATCTTTTACTGAACTGGTCTGACTCCTCCCAAGATGACTTCCTCATTCCTAAAACCTCCAAACCAGGCTAGCCTCTTCTACACCACTAAAAAAAAAAAAAAAAAAAAAGACAGGGCCTCACTTTGAAACTTTGCTGACCTGGAACTCCATAGAAAGGTACTACTTATGTAGACCAGGTCGGCCTCAAATGCTCTGCCTGCTTCTAACTCCCAAGTGCTGGGATTAAAGCTATGCACCACCACACCCAGCTTCATCACTCAAAATATTCCACTCACTTTTAATCACACAATTTAAAAGTTTCAAGAAATTTTGCTATTATGCATGTGTTGCATCTTTCGGCTTTTGTTTTGGGTAATTTGTGGTAGTGCTGTTTAAAATAGGATCTCAAGTAGCCTAAATGGGTCTTGAACTCCTGTCTCTTGATCTGCCTGCCTCTATTTCCCTGAATGCTGGGAATTACAGGCTTGTACCACCATAAGTAGATTCCCCCCTCCCCCCTTTTTCTTTTAGTGAGGCAGAGCCTATTCTGCAGCCCAGGATGGCATAAAACTCACTATATAGCTTAGACTGGCCTCAAAACCATGGCAATCCAGCTAGGTGGTGGTGGTGCACACTTTTAATCCCAGCACTAGGGAGGCAGAGGCAGGCAGATCTCTTGAGTTTGAGGCCAGCCTAATCTACAAGAGCTGGTTCCTGGACAGGCTCCAACCTACTGAGAAACCCTGCCTCGAAAAACCAAAATGAAAAACAAACAAAAAACATGGCAATCCTGTAGTAGATTTTGTTTATGAAGAAGGGTCTCTTTATATAGTTTTGGCTGTTCTAGAGCTCATAATGTAGACCACACTGGCTTCAAACTCAGAGATGCACCCTAACTCTGCCACCCCAGTGCTGGAATTAAGGACTTGTACCACCCAAGCCTGCCTGCTGCAGATTTTTGAATGTTGAAATTATAGGCATGTACCACTATGCCCAGGGTCTGCTTTTAAAAATCATATTTTTCAATGTGTTGAAGAGAGGGAGCTCCTATGTGACAGGCTGTGCAGACATCCTGCGGAAGGCAGTTCTCTCCTTTCCATGTGGGTCCTGGGAATGGAACTCAGGAGGTCAGGATTGGCAGCAGATACCCTTACCCAAGTCAATTTCATTTCTATTTCTCCCTCGTTTATCACTAGGAAAAATAATCCCTAGACAGAAGCTGTATGGTGTCCCTGAAATAAGTGGGCACAGAAGGAAAAATATTTGTGCTCCTGCCTGAATGCTGAGTTACGAGCCAAATGACAATGAAACAATTCCCATTCATTCATTCTGTTTATTCAGTGTCTGGCCTCTGCTTGTCACTAAGCTGCGCTGGGAACAGAGAGAGGCTTAAAGCACCTTCTGTATTTACATAGGCCTGGAAGATGTCTCTGCAGATAAGGGCAATTTGCGACACTTTAAGACCTAAGTCCCATAACCACAATCACATGGTAAGGAGATCACCAACTCCCACAGGCTGCCATCCAACCTCCACTGTGGCATGTGCACCCACTTGAAAATATATGTCGTTTAAAAAACAAACAAAACACCCATTCTTTTTAAAAGTTTGTAGAGGACATGATGTGAACACAGACTGGAGCTAGAAACAGGAGAAACCAGCAAAGACTCCAGGTGTTCCTACTGCATGACAGATGGGAAACTACCAGCAAAGGGACAGGAACATATTCCAGACAGTAGTTCACCTCGAAGCAGCCATATGCTTAAGTTATATGGTACTGGCATGAAGGCTCAAAGGGAAGGATTAAGAAGAATGGAAGTCTTGAACTTGACCCTGTAAGCCAGTAGCTGTCAAAAGCATGCTGCTGTTCTTGACTTCTTCACTAGTGTGCTGACAAAGCTGCTCGGTGTGTAAAATGTGTTCACGGAAGCCAGGCAGTGGTGCCTGTCTGTGATCTCAGCAACTAAGAGGCTGGGGCAAGATGGTCAGTTTGAACCCAGTCAGGGCCAGACAGCAAGAACCTGTCTTAAACACAGGCAAAAAAATGTTTATAAATGAATTAAGTTCACATGAGCCAGAAAATAAGGCCAGAGGCCTACATGAGATCACACTGGCATCAAAGAGAACCACTGTTCAGCCAAACACTGAAGATCCTTGATTCAGAATGGCTATGTAAAAATGCGATCAAGCTGAGTCAGCTGGCTCAGGTCTGTGATTCCACCTATTTGGCAGGCTGAGGCAAAAAAGGATGGGGAGTTCAAGGCCAGCCTGCACAACATATACCTTATCTAAAAATAATTGTTTAGGCAACTGACAAAGATGATCTCTATGAGTTTGGGTGGAGAGGAGCTTTGCTGTATTAGCTGCATTGGGAAGAAAACCACCTTATTTCTGCCTTATCAAGTCCTCTGCCTTTCAATGCCACAACATCACTGTGGCAGAGGGATAAAGTGAGCATGCCATAGAAACGTTTAGCCACATGCTCCAGTGGTGACTACTGCTGGTGAGCTGTCATTAGGACTGATACCTTGCTCTAGTCCCATAGCTTCACAGGATGCCTGGAACACAATTTCAGCTTGGGAGGCATGGGTAGTAAATGAGGGTATGGTCAAGGTTCATGTACTGTACTGACATCATGCTGTGTCATGCTGGAACTGATGACACTCGTCCTGATAAAGCAGTCTACAGCGCACATTCATACTAAGCTATCTGAAAAACTATTCTGGCCTTATCTACAAGATGGACGTCAAAGGAGGCAGTCATGTTGGAGATGTGAATAAGATTTCATCTGCAATCATGGTATTGGGAGCAGGCAAACTGTCTATTTTGAAGCTATATTTCTGGCTAGATAAGGTGGTGGGTGAACACTGTAACCTCGGCACTTAGAAAATAGAAGCAGAATAATGAGTTCAAGATCATCCTCAACTACACAACGAGTTTCAGGACAGCCTGAGCTACAAGACAAAAACATAAACAAGTCATCTTTCTGGATATCAGAAGGATTAGATATGTAGGGAATTGTATTTTGACTCCATGTACGTATATTGTAGATTCATTTATCTAAGTAGTACCTTCCTCTAAAGTTGACTTTACTGGCATGCTAACACAGAGCTCTGTAGCCTCTGCAACCCCATAGGTACATCTGTATAAGTTCTTGTTTTACAATGATTTCATTTCAGTGCTGGTTGAAGGTGGGAAGGCTGATGACCAGACAATGCATTTTAAGTAAATTTACTGAATGTTGTGACCACATAAAAGCTAGAGCCGAAAGGGACACTCTAGCAGCACAAAGACTAGAGCAGCTGCTGCCTCACCCTGTGAAGACACCTCAGCCATAGGACAATCACCTGAGGGGGCAACTAGTTGCACGGTGACCTCATTTACCTTATTTCCTGGGAAGCTAGAGTGATGCATAGCACAAGGGCAAGGAGGTCAGGAAATACAGTCTCAACTATTTATGCTAGGATTACCTTAGACAGGATGTAACACTCAATTTCTAAGGCTCTTTTTTTCTTCTTCAAGACAAGGTTTCTCTGGCCTGTCATCCAATAGCTATATGGGGCTACATCTACATAAAACAGCTGGGATGGAAGATACTCTGAAGGTACGGAAACCCAGAAGAGCCAGTTATCTGAGTGTAAGCTACAGGTAACAGGAGTCACTGCTCCAAGCATTAAAATCATGGTGACTATTGGTGTGAAGAATAAAAACACAATACCCCATGGGATGTTCTGTGAAAAACTCTAAACACTGAATTTATAAAACAGGGTCAAAGGTCAGATTATGGTTTATTAATTATCTGTAAGGCCAGGCACGGTAGGGCACACCTTTAATGTGAGCAGGTGGGGTGTGGTAGGCAGATTGCTGAGTTCCAGGAGACTGACCAATCCACAACACCCCGTCATAGATCTACTCAGGGTTACTTCTAACTACTCACCCATCCTACTGTACTGCCCTGTGAGAGGGACTCAACTTGGTACATTCAGTTCCACAGGACATAAGATGAGCAAAGAATCCAGTTTGTTTATAAGGTAGAAAAGCCCACCCCTGCTTTTTCCATTGGAATCTAAACTATGATAAAAGAGACAGAAAGACATCAGTGAGTTCGCAGTGAAATGTTGTCTTTTATATTAAATAAGCACTGAACAGAATGGATTCTAGTCAAGAAGCCTTTAGCAAACACAGTCTTGGGGAGGTCCAGTCAGCCTGCTGCAGTGTCGCGAGGAGGAAGACCACAGACAAGCCCCACTCACATGAGGAGCTGGCCATGCTCCCTTTCGTGTCTACTTTCTTCACCACTGTAATAATTAGAAAACTAGCAATGTCCATACACCTCAGCACAGATAGGCCCCAGACTTTAGCATACAACTAGAAGTGGTCAGACTGAAATGCAAATAGAAATTTTCGACTTCTTTAACAATGAGAGCTACAATTCTTAAAGACAGCGCATGAGCTACTCAAAACTTACTTTGCTGGGTGAAGAATTTTGACAGAAGAATCAGGATTAAATAAAGTTCCTCAACAGTCCTACCATACCAGACATATTTATTGGCCAGAGCACTGCCAATGTAATCTGCAACTTGCAAGGGTAGCCAAGTCACTTGCAATCGATCATCCCTTTGGCAGGGCACCTCCAACCTGCCACATTAGAGACATGACCCCTAGCACCTGGAAGGTTCAAGGGCATCCACAGCTACATGAGAAGTTGAAAGCCAAGCTGTATTATACTGAGAAAGGAACAGAACATCCAGGGTTGGGGAGAGAGACAAGAGGATCTAGAGAAGCCAGGGTACATGTAGACTCTCACTAAGGAAACCCACCCCACCTACTAAGAAAGGGAGCAAAGCATTATCTGTGCTAGCTGCCTAGCCCCTTAATCACAATGATAAACTAAGACACTTCATGTAGACACTGCATTCAGTTCATATCTTAAAAAAAATTACAAGGACTAACCGGTTCTGTCACTGAAGCAATCTGGGATGTCAACCAAAGAAAAACTAAGAAACACTTTTTCCCCCTAAAACAACATAAGTAAACCTGGCAAGAAATGACAGTGGACTCAGTATCTGCATGTTAGCAATAGGGCTGAGTTTTATTTAAAAGGCTAGTGGTTCAAATACTATTGCTTGAATAGCTCTGGTAGATATAAAATGTAGTAACATCTGAGGTTTATACACACACGCAGGAGCTGAAGGTCAACTCATAAGACTAGCTCATCCTTGGTCAAGAGAAGCTATAAGCGCATGCTGCAGGAGTGACCTAATGGATTCATTTGGACCATACTCCCACTCTCTGAGGAACACAGAAACACCTGGATAGAAATGTTCTTTTTACACACAAAATTCTGGCTTAATTAGATCTCCTTTCTAAAATTATACCTCAGTTCAGAAAACAATATCTTGAAAAACTCAAGAACTTGGGCTACTAAAAAAATAAAAGGGAATTTGAATGTAGTAAACAATTTTAGTAAACACCATGTGTATATTCCTGTCGCTAATGAAGACATGATACATTCACAAGACTATGCATTAAAATAAATTCCTACAAAGAGGTTCATCAGGAAAAAACGCCTTCCTAAATTGTATCCTTCTCAGTCAGGTGCAGGTCTCAGCACAAACCAGCAACTCCTCTAACAGCCCTAATAGCTGCTTTGAAAGCAGAACATAATATAGTCTAGATCATAGCTACTGAATGTAACCATTAAGCAGAATCATGGAAGAGCACATTTAATGGGTTACTTCAACCCCCAACCTGGTCCAGTTTAAAATTTTTGTAGATCCAGCTTGTACAGGGTCTATATGCTACCGGACAACCAACAATCTCCTGTTCTCTCAATTGGCAGTTTGTGTAGCTCAAGAGCAGACCGTTAAAATCTCGATGAACACACATTATATAAGGTGCCTTAAAAGTTAAATAAGCCACCTGCTTGGTGGAGTTTGCCTTTAATCTCAGTCCTCAGGAGGCAGGGCAGAAAGACCTCTGTGAGTTCAAGGCCAGTCTGGTCTATATAGCAAATTCCAGGCTACCCAGAACTACACAGCGAGACCCTGCCTCAAAAACTAAAAGACAAACCTAGTTCTCATCTTTACTAAAATGGTGGAATAAATCCAGCATATCCAAAGTGGGGCAAGGTGACATACGCCTTTGATCCTAGCACTGGTGAGGCAGAGGTAGGCTAATCTCTCAATTTTTGAGGCCAGCCTGGTAAACAGAGAGAGTTCTAGAACAGCCAGAACTACACAGAGAAACCCTGCTTTCAAAAAAAAAAAAAAAAAAAAAAACCAAAAAAGAGAGAACATCTACTATGAGAACAGCTTCACTGTTTCTTGTGGAAAAAGCCAAATATTTTTTTACTGATAGAATTTAAGAATTAAACCAATTAAGAAACAAACAAGACTAGGGATTACTTCAGTGGCAGAGCACTTGCTTAGTATGTGCTAGGCCCTGGGTTTGATCCGGTACTGTAAAATATATCTATCTATATATATATAAAATGAAAACGAACATATACACCTTAAGATAATATATAAAACTTGAAATAACATCAGGCATTATGGAATGGGAAACAATTCTGATCCCCTACTCCAAACGCTAAAAACAAAGAAAACCATAACAGGTGGGGGGGGGGGGTGCACAACAACCAGAACTCTGAGTAACACTACACAGACCCTAACATCACAGAACACCACACGGAATGAGTTATACATCAATAAGATCATCCTGACAGCAATGCAACTCCTAGATTAAAAATGAGTTAAAAGCTTGCAATGTAATTAAACCCACCTGCAAAGAGATGAAGGGGAAGCAGAGGAAAGGCTGCATGCATGGGTCTATTACAGACATGATATTCATTCAGCAGCATACAAATAATATCCCACAGTCCCCAGAACTTGTTTCACTGCTAGATTGAGAGGAATAAACTTGCTTGTTAACTATAGCATCTTTCATATCTGAGTGACAAGCATGTTTAATCTGATGCTATTTGCTAATAAAAACACTGAGGATACAGGAATCAAACAAAACAACACAACACACTAACTCATGAACCTTAAAACTGGACCAAAAATAAGTTTAAAGCCAAGTAGATGTGATAATTATCACATATGACATAATCCATAGAAAAAAGGGCCAAGAAAACAATCTTCATATTGTACTCATGCTTGATGTTGTCCTAGGAAAAACAGTGATACTTCGACAAATGTGTCATATACAACAAAAAGTCCCCTTCTGGTTTTAAATGAATTTTTCTTGGCTAATTTTTCTCCTGTGCCAAACAAACCTTTATATACAGGACCAGTTTAAATCCCTCCTCCCCTTCAAACATTAGATACAAGCATCCAGGAACATTGTACAATGCAAAGTGCCTTAAGGATTCTGTAGTGCCAGTGGTGTAAATGATCTGAGGAAGCTGGGATGTTGTTAACACTGATGGGGCCAGTCAAGCAATGGTGGTTTGCTTTTCCTCCGGTGTTTCCTCCAACAACTGCATGATCAGTTCATGGAGGGGTTTGCAGATCTTTGCATAGCCCCCTCCTGTGAGATGAAGAAAATCAAACATGTCGTGGCAGGAGATGGCACCGTCCGAGTGCACGAAGCCCCCGTCCGTATCCAGGAGCTGCACATTGGCAAGCTTCGGCAGGGAAACCTTGAGAAGCTGGTTCACCTTGGCATTCTTTTGTCTTAAAGGGTTGGGCTTCTCCCCACGAGGTAACAGACCCTGGGGCAGAGCACAGAAGAACATTAACAGATGAGGGTTATTTGTTTTCCTTTACTTCCTTACAACTTCCAGTATTCCTGGCACTCATACTCTACCGTCTAAAATACCCGACTATGGCAGTTTGTTTTTTCGTTTTAAATATAATTTATTTTTATTTTATGTGCATTGGTGTTTTTTTTTTTTTTTTTTTTTTTTTTTTTTTTTTTNTTTCGAGACAGGGTTTCTCTGTGGTTTTGGTTCCTGTCCTGGAACTAGCTCTTGTAGACCAGGCTGGTCTCGAACTCAGAGATCCGCCTGCCTCTGCCTCCCAAGTGCTGGGATTAAAGGCGTGCGCCACCACCGCCCGGCAGGTGTTTTTCCTATATGTGTACTGGTATGAGAATGTCATAAGCCCTGGAACTGAGTTACAGACAGATATGAGCTGCCATGTGGGTGCTGGGGATTGAGCCTGGGTCCTCTCAAAGAGCAGTCAGTCTTCTTAGCCATTGAGCCATCTCTCCAGCCCTGACTATGGTAGTTTTATTTAAAGCTGACCTGTTCTTTTTTGTTTCTCAGTGTCTTCCTCATTGTGTTGCTAACTGTTGATACTCTTCACGATCAACTCTTCTCCATTCTAAACATTTTATAATTATTTTTATGTGTATGAGTGTTTCACTTCCATGTATGTCTATGTACCACATCTGTACCTGGTACCTGAAGAGGACAGAAAAGTATGTCGGATGTCCTGGAACTGAAGGAGTTACAGATGGCAGTGAGTCATCATGTGGGTACCAGGAGTCAAACCTGGATACTCTGAAGAACAGCAAGTGCTCTTAACTTCTATGTCACTCTCTAGCCTACCACTCTGAACACTTTAGCCAAGATCTTTTTTAGAGCTTCAGAATTCCACTGAACTTCCACCTACAGGTCCCCCCAGCATGTCAAAGAGCTGTTCATCATCTTCTTTTTAAACTGTGCTCCTTGTCCATTATATCAACTGTCATTCCAACATCCCAAGTCTCTCATCTCACATTCCTTATTCATCATGGAATCACTAAATGTTCACATTCTAAATATTTCTCTAATCAATCTCTGTCTTCTGAGACAGTTTCTCGTGAATCCCAGGCTGACCTCAAACTCACTACTCGGCTAAGGATTACAGGCATATACAATCACATGTGATTTATGTGGTACCAGGAATGAAATACAGGGTGAAGCCTGTGTTCAGTTCATGCCCAGCAAGCACTATAACAAATGAGCCACATCCACAGCCTCCATCTTCTTTTTCTTCACTATGATAATATACATTACCTTTGTTTAGAAACTTAATGCTATTCATCTCAATTCCTAAAATATCTCCCACTGGTTCTCCCAAAGCCAGTGTGTCCTCCCTTCAATTCTTTCTCCCTATACTTTGTCAGGAGAACGTAGCCTAGACACACCTATCAATGCCAGAGAAAGCTACACTACAATATTTATAAGAAAGAGAATTGGAATCAAAGCTGTCTTAAACACATAAATTAATGAATTACATACCTGGCAAGATAAATGTATCCTAAATTAATTCTAACTTGTATATTAACGATCTAATACAATTTTCAGATAAATCAACATCTACATACTATTGGTAAAAAGAAATATTACATGTCAAAGGCAAGATTTTTATCAATGCAAAGTAGAGGTAGTCTTCAACAGAAGATAATTGGTTCCATTACAGAAGTGCTGCCAGACATCGCCATCCTCGTAGCTGGTCAATACCTAGTGAGTCAACAGGAGTCAACTGCTATTCTGGTAAAAAGTTTGTCCCTAGTTTCTCCTATAGGGTATGTGAGATGTTTTATTTCAAGAACAAGTTTACTGTGGGTCCTTTATTTTTACTAACTTGTTATTACTGGTAGGACTGGGGACTGAACCTAGGACCTAACGAATGCAAAGCAAGAGCTCCACCATGAGCTACAGCACCAGTCCTTACTGCAGATTTTATATTCCAAGTATGCTCTAGTACATATTCACTCTCTCTCTTTCAGTAACGCGTTGGGGCTTTGGTTGCCAATTTAGTTATGATTTTACAGTTCCCCAAAAGCCACGAAGAATTCTCAATTTGTTACACTGGTCTATCTCCCTCTATATTTGCTATGCTAAAACATTTCAAATGATGAAGTCAGTCTTAAAACTGAGCTTGTTACTGTTACGTGCAAACTCCGGGACTAGCAGTGATGGCACATGCCTGTAATCCTCACAGTTGGTGACTAAAGAGTAGGAGTTAAATATCTTCAGCTACATACTGAATCTGATGCCAGCATTGGCTACAGAATACCGTCTCAAGAAAAAAAAAATAAAAAAGGAAAAAAGAAAAAAAAAAGTTGAAGGTTCTACCTAATATGTCACATGCTAACAATGCTAACATTGCAAAGTCAGGTTGAGATATAAGAAGTATCCAGGAAAGATGACCAGTAATCAACAAATACTTTGTTCCAACTCTCAAGTCATTAAAAACAACAGAATGATTATTTCTCATGATCAGGGCAACATATCTACTGGTATTTACAAACAAGAATGAGAAAAAATAGCCATTGAGATGGTTCAATGAGAAAAGACATTGCCAATAAACCTGATGATCTAACCTCAATCCTCAGAAAAATCAACCACCTTTAGTTGTCTTTTGACCTTCATATACATACACAAGTTTCTACAGCACAAGTTTCTACAGTACACACAAAATAACTAATTATAAAAAATATAAAAAAAGTTTTTGTACTTGCATAACATTTTCCTTAATCAAAGTACCAAGGTATACTGATTGATTTTTTTTCCCCCTTTGATTTTAAATGATTGCTAAAAAAAGACATTACAATCCTGGCAACAAAAATGGCTCAATGAAGCCGGGCGGTGGTGGCGCACGCCTTTAATCCCAGCACTTGGGGAGGCAGAGACAGGCAGATCTCTGTGAGTTCGAGGCCAGCCTGGTCTACAAGAGCTAGTGCCAGGTCGAGGTCCAAAGCTACAGAGAAACCCTGTCTCGAAAAACTTAAAAAAAAAAAAAAAAATGGCTCCATGGGGAAAGTGCTTGCTGCCCATGCACAAGAACCCAAGTTCCCCAGAATTCATGTAAAGCAAGATACAGCAGCCACCTATAATCCCTGCAGTGCTATTCTGAGTTGGGAGGTCGAGACAGGAGGATTCTTGTAAGTTTGTGGGTCAGCTAGCCTGGAATACGCAGGGTGGAACAAGAGATGTCTAAAACTAGGTAGAAGGCAAGGACCAGT
This sequence comes from Alexandromys fortis, assembly GCF_014885135.2. Classification (NCBI taxonomy): domain Eukaryota; kingdom Metazoa; phylum Chordata; class Mammalia; order Rodentia; family Cricetidae; genus Alexandromys; species Alexandromys fortis. Next base: position 1,694,888 of record NW_026067973.1, read on the forward strand.
ATCTGAGGTTGTTGTGCAACCTCCACATGTGCATCACTGTATTCACACACTTACATAGAGACACATACATATGTGTGTACACAGGGAAAATTTAATCCCTTTACCTTTTAACAACTCTTCTAATTCTGCTTCTTTTAGACTTTTTCCAAATAATTGGATATATATCCAAATATCCAAATGAGTGTATGTTTAAGTAACCACAGGTTTTCCACCTCAATACAGCATGGTCTTTTTCACATACCATTCATAAAGATTTATTTATTATTATGTATACAACATTCTGCCTCCATGTATGCCTGCAGGCCAGGAGAGGGCATTAGATCTCATTATAGATGGTTGTGAGCCACCAAGTGGTTGCTGGGAATTAAACTCAGGTCCTCCGGAAGAGCAGCTGGTGCTCTTAACCTCTGAGCCATCTCTCTAGCCGTCCACTCAGTTTTAATATGATCTGGGCTAATGTACTCTAGGATCATTCCCAGAGTACTTCCTCATTTAGGTTACTTCTAATATTTCAGAATTATTGATAAGAGCATAATCAGTACCTTTATCAAATTTGACTTTTTATAAATAAATTCAGTATTGGGGATCAAATCTAGGGTCACACACATACTATGCAAATACTCTACCACTGAGTTATATGCCCTCAGCTCCTTAATATTCACTTTAAAACAAAAGGATTTTGGAGGATTTTCAACAATTTTAAAACAAAACAATTTTAAAACAAAAGGATTTGGGAGGATTTTCCCTGCACCATTCATATATCAACACCCCCAAGAGGCTTTTTTAGAGCTAAACTCTCAAGTCACAATATACCAGCATGGAATAAAACACAAAATGCAACAGCTACAAGGGGGTTGAAGAGATAGCTCTGTGGTCAAGAGCACTGGCTGCTCTTCCAGAGGTCCTGAGTTCAATTCTCAGCAAACATATGGTGGCTCACAACCATCTGTAATGAGATCTGGTGGCCTCTTTTGCATGCAGGCATACATGCAGACAGAACACTGTATATACAATAAATCATTTTTATTTGAATCTTTTTAAAATTGTTTTATTGAGCTATATGTTTTTCTTTGAATTAAATCTTTAAAAAATATTAAATGCCATGAAGTAAAGACTAAGATCTGAAGCTGGCAAGATAATTCACCAGGTAAAAGCTGTCACAATACCTGATGATCTGAGTTTGATCCCTGGCACCTACATAGTGGTAGAAGAGAACTATTTCTTTTGTTGTTGGTGGTGGTGTTTTTTTGAGAAAAGGCTTCTCTGTGTGGCCCTGGCTGTCCTGGAACTTGCTCTATAGACCAAACTGGTCTCAAACTCACAGAGCTCCACCTGCCTCTTCCTCCCAAGTGCTGGGATTAAAGCTGTTCACCATTATCAAGCATCCAGTGAAAACTAATTCTTTTTTTTTTTTTTTTTTTGGTTTTTCGAGACAGGGTTTCTCTGTAGCTTTGGTGCCTGTCCCGGAACTAGCTCTTGTAGACCAGGCTGGCCTCAAACTCCCAGAGATCCGCCTGCCTCTGCCTCCCAAGTGCTGGGATTAAAGGTGTGCGAAAACTAATTCTTATAGGTTGTCTTCAGACATACCAGTTAAAAAAGATCTGGCTCTTTGGCACCTACAAACTAAAACACAAACTACTAGTAATAGCAAATACATCCCTTCATGACCTTTTATCCTAACCATCCTGCCCTTGCAAACAACTATCAGAAATTGCTTCCACTTAAAGACTCTATATTGATGAGAGACACCATTTTTTAAAAAAGATTTTTCAGTGAGTGACTCTAAAGATATAAAAGTCTCCTCCCAGAACGACTACTCACCAGCACAATGACTTTGGCCTGTGGCTGCCTTGTATTTATAAGCTGTACAATTGCCTCAATTCCACCTGCTACTTCTTCTGCTGTATTTTCATGGTTGTTTGTTCCTACCCAGACAACAATGACCTACAATGAGGGAAGAAAAAAGAGGGGAGACGATGAAGATCAAGGAATAAAAGAACATAAAACATTTAAATGAAAACCTATTAAAAAAAAAACAGAGAATCAGGAATAGGTGAGAAGGCTCAACAGGTAAAGGGATTTGCCAAGAGGCTTAATGACCTAAGTTCAACCCCATCAACTCCTTGGGCCCACATGGTACAAAGCAGCAATCAATTCCCACAAAAGTCCACAAAACCCCACAGTGCCACAATATGTTCACTCATATTTGCATGTGAAGACACAAGTAAAATAAATCGAAAATTCAATAAAAATTTAAAAAAAAATCAAAAGGAAAATGAGCTTCTCAGATGATGTTGGGTAACTTCAATTGGAAAACTGAAAACAAAAGTGAAATGGCTCCTTGGGTAAAGACGCCTGTTGCCAAGTCTGCAAACCTGAGTTCAATATACAAACCCAGGTGGAAGAAAGAGAAAACCCATTTCTAAAAGGCGCCCTCTGACTTTTACACACACATTGTTGCACATGCATGCATACACATGAAATAAATGTAATCAAATTCCCAGAAACAAAGCCTAGTGGCTTATGCCTAATAATATGGTTGAAGATAAATAAACAGCTATAGCAAAGTGGGATTTAAAGGAACTGAATCCTGTCACAGTAAAGACTTCCCTGGTTACAAATACTCTAGCAATAACAAGAGCACGCAGGAGTGCAAAGGCTATAAACACACAGGTGCACTCAAGAAAGGAGTCACTAGGATGGAGGTTGGATGTAGTTTTTTGTTGTTGTTAATTTTTTTAATTGATTTTTATTGAGCTCTACATTTTTCTCTGCTCCCCTCCCTATCTCTTTCCTCCCCTTCAACCCTCTCCCAAGGTCCCCATGCTCCCAATTTACTACAGGAGATCTTGTCTTTTTCTACTTCCTAAGCACATTAGAGCCATGTATGTCTCTCATAGGGTCCCCATTGTTGTCTAGGTTCTCTGGGATTGTGATTTGCAGGCTGGTTTTCTTTGCTTCATGTTTAAAAGCCACTTATGCGTGAGTTCATATGATAATTGTCTTTCTGGGTCTGGGTTACCTCACTCAGTATGATGTTTTCTAGCTCTATCCGTTTGCTTACAAATTTCAAGATGTTATTTTTCTCTGCTGTGTAGTACTTCACTGTGTAAATGTGCCACATTTTCCTTATCTATTCTTCGGTCAAGGGACATTTAGGTTGTTTCCAGGTTCTGGCTATGGCAAACAATGCTGCTATGAACATAGTTGAGCACATGCTGGATGTAGTTTTAACAATGTTTTCTCTACTTGTATTTAAAGGCATGCACCATATGCCCGGTGAAAGCAACTTTCACTAGGGACTCTCCTTTGTTTTTTCTTTTCTTTCTCTTTAGGGGTTGAAAAAATTATATGCAGTACCCCAACCACAGATGTTTATAATGTGAAAAGACATTACAGATTCATTTGTTCACATATATCCCCAGCTTTTTCAGAAGAACTCAGAGATCTTGGCCATATATTTGTTTATGTGCCCAGCATTTCCTGAAGTGAGTCATTGCTCTGCTTCCCACAGTACTGCCCAGGCATTCCAAACCTACTGAGCATCAAATTGACTCCTCCTACTGAAGAGTCCTAACAATCACAATACAACCCAGCCAAACAATAGACTAGGTCCGTTTTTAGGTCGGTGCCTCACTAATTTCCTAAGCACAGATGTTTCCTATACACAAGCATGAAAGAAAGAGCAAGCATGAATCAAACCTTTAAAGAAGCAATTTTTCACTACTTCAAACAACTGTACTTGGAAGACAAGACTAATCCTATCTTTTAAAAGTATGTTTCATCACCTTAGGCTTAATGTTCTCCAGTTCTCCATTCTTTAGTCTCCATAAAACATGTCGTGTTGTGTCTCCCCCAATTCCAAAATTAAGTGCATGAAGTGGGGAAAACAGCTCTCGCCAAATCTAAAAACAAAAAACTTGTTTCAGTTAGACTAAAAATCACTGGAAATACAAGGCCTTTAATTGCAATATGATTTAATACATCTAAAACTAACATCTTCCACATTTTTGTTGTTGTTTTCTTGGGACAGGGTTTCTCTGTGCAGCCCTGGCTGTCCTGGAACTTACTCTAGAGCAGGTTAGTCTCAAACTCAGAGACTCCCCTGCCTCTGCCTCCCTAGAGGCAGGATTTCAGGCGTGCACTACCACAAACACTAATCTTCTACATTCTTTATTCAAATGTTAGCACCAAAAACAATATGCCATTCACTTAAAGAGCTTTGAGATGCTAGTGTGCAGTGATTCACTTCTTTGTTTGTTTGTTTGTAGACAGGGTTTATCTGTGGCTTTGGAGCCTTCCTGGAACTTGCTCTGTAAACCAGGCTGGCCTAGAACTCAGAGATCCACCAGTCTCTGCCTCCCAACTGCTGGGAGCCTGGCATGACTTAGTTCTTAATGCAGCACTGAGTTGTAGCTCAAGAACCTACACAGCCCATTCTAATACCCACTGAGAAATCAACATCCTAAATCAAGCTCAATAAACATTTTTTTCATGAATTTGACTATTTTTAAAAAACTAAATGATGCCAGGTGATGGTGGTACGAGCCTTTAATCCTAGCACTGTGACTTCAAGGCCAGCCTGGTCTACAGAGAAAGTTCCAGGACAGTCAGGGTAGGGCTGTTATATAGAGAAACCTTGTCTCAGAAAAACCAACCAACCAACCAAACAAAATAAGAAATAAAGTTGTATTTTCTTTTAAGTTTCCTTTGGAAGATTGCCCAACCCAACCCTGAAAATATTTGGAAACGCCTATTACAAAAATATACAAGTTTCAGAGCAGTGGTGGTGCACTCCTTTAATCTTAGCATTCAGAACGCAGAGGTGAGCTGGTTTACAGAGTGAGTTCCATCCAACCGAGGCTACACAGAGAAACCCAATTTCTACCCCCACCCTCACCCCCACACAAGTCAGAAAGTGGCAGAACACAAATATGTGAGAATCATGAGCAGGACAAAGCAAATAGAAGAATCAGACATTACCACCAGGCAAATATAGCAAATATCAAGCTACTCGGAAGCCAAGAGCAAAAAAGGGAGTTTTGCTACAAATAATACTAGCCCAAGAATCCCACTAGGTACATCTGCTCATAGCACTAGAACATCTGTCAACCCTGAGCCTAGGAGGTCAGTTTAGAATCGAAGTCTGTAAGTTATCAGTGGACATATACAAGGAGTCAAGATTACCCGATTTACCTCGTACTGCTGCATCAACTGAACCATGGAATCTCCCACAAAGAGCACGTCCGGCTCTTTGTCTTTACAGTCCAGAACAAACCTATTATGCTGGTTTATAGAAGAAAGAAAAATAAGAAATTGGTATTTCTTTCCTTTTGCAATTCATAGGCCTAAAAGTAACAGCTGTCCAACCAGGTCCTTTAAAACATTAGTTATGGGCAAGACCCAGAGACCCACTCCCAACAATATAAAACAAATAAGTAAGCAAGCAAATTAACCAAGCCACCCATCCTTTTCAGGCTAGTCTAAAGCTGCTTCTTTTTTTCTCTGGTTAATTGGAAATTATTTTCTACCAATGCCATACTGATTATTCTATTCAAGAAAATCGCAATTTTACTAAATCCAGAATAGCAAAATGCTTCATTTAATTTAAAAAAACAAAACAAAAAAAGCCTACCTCCCCCCCAAATTAGGGGGAAAAAGAAGGCATTTTGGGGGCTATCAAGATGATTCAGACATATGCATATGTATACACTGATGCAAACTTATTGTTATGACATTTTCTAGATTTGTTTCTCTCTCTCTCTCTCTCTCTCTCTCTCTCTCTCTCTCTCTCTCTCTCTCTCTCTGGTTTTTCAAGACAGGGTTTCTCTGTAGCTTTGGAGCCTGTCCTAGACCAGGCTGGACTTGAACTCACTGAGATCCACCTGCCTCTGCCTCCCGAGTGCTGGGATTAAAGGCATGCGCCACCACTGCCTGGCATTTGTTTTATCTTTTTATACAGCTATTTATCTGTTAAATTATTTGAGATTTTGTTGTTGTTTTTGAGACAAAGTCTCACTATACTGGCTAGCTTATAACTTGGTATATAATAAACCAAAATGGCCTCAAACTCAAGAGAGATCCACCTGCCTCTACCTGAGGTTGATAGCTAATGCATGTGTCACCACGCTCAGCCTCTTTTGTTTTTGAAACTGTCTTGAATACCCCAGACTAGCCTTGAATTCCTGTATCCTCTTGCCTCTAATTCCCAATTGTGCTGGGAAAATAGATGTGAGCTAATTCTTTTATTTTTTTTAAAGAAAGTTTTACTTTACTTAGGGCTGCATACAAGCATGAATGTTTGAGGGTGAATGAGGAAGCCACTAGAGGGCATCCTATCCCTTGAAGCTGGAGATTCAGGTGTTTGGTGAACCACCCAAGGTGGGTGCTGGATCTGAACTCCACACTTCATAATAATGTAGCTAGTGTCCTTAACTGCTGAGCCATCTCTCTACTTCCCATGACTCAGGTATTACAGCAAATACTTACAAGTTAGAATGTTCTTTTATGAAACCATACTAAGAAAATAAAAACTAGCCATTAACATCTATTATCCAATCTATATCAGGCTTTACAGATTCTCTAAAGTATTACATTTATCTTTGAACTAGGATCTAATTAAAACCCAAGTCTTTTTTTCCTCCTCAGCTTCCTCCTGAGGTAGATGCCTAGCTTGTAGATATAATACATATTTTGAACAGCTGTAACATCCAAATGCAAAACTGTCAGCAGATCAGGACTCAATCCTTTCCAGTCTAATCTAAGTTTAAAAGCAGGAGGAACCCAGTAGGAACTGCCTGACTATTTGCTTTTTTTTAAAAAAAAAAAAAAATTTAACTTTATTTCATGCACATTGGTATAATGATGTCAGATTCTCTTGAATTGGAGCTACAGACAGCTGCGAGCTGCCATGTGAGTGCTGGGAATTGAACCCCTGTCCTCTGGAGGAGCAATCAGTGCTCTTAACCACTGAGCCATCTCACCAGCCTCTGACTGTTTGCTTTTTAAAGTCAGGTCTAACTATGTAGCCCAGGCTGGCCTTTAACTCCTAGTAGTGCTGCCTCAGTCTCCTGAGTTTAGATCATTGGAAGTGCTGCCGAGCACACCTGGTCAAGAAACTTATTTTGCTATGCAGTGGTTGCCCACACGTTTAACTTCAAAACTTGGGAGGTAAGAGGCAGGTGGATCTCTTTGAGTTTGAGGCTAGCCTGGTCTACAGAGAGGACAGGCTCCCAAGCTACAGAGAAACCCTTCCTGGAAAAATCAGAAAGAAAAGAAATTAGATAGCTCTAGGTTCAGTGAGAACATTGTTTCAAAAGGTAAGGTGGAGAACAATCAATTGAAGAAAACACCAGATCTCTGGTCATCACATGCGTGCAAACACGTTAGCTCGTGCATGCACACACATATACTAGCATACACACAAAGTCATCCATCCATGCAAGTAATCCATATGCACCAACTTTTACCTGAGACATCCACCTGTCATCTCCTTGAATATCTTCTGCTGCATGTGGAATAGCTGCTGGGTTTGAGTCTCCTTGGCTCATTCTACACCTGAGGAGAAATGTCTGTCATGTTTCATTTATTAACAAGAACATTAAAATACCAAATAAAGTCAGTTTTTGAGACAGGGTCTCACTATGTAGCTCTGGCTATCATGGAACTTACTATGCTACTGGCCCAGTAAATATTTATGTATTTATTTATTTTAATTTATGTTTTTCAGGACAGGGTTTCTCTGTGTAGCCCCAGCTGTCCTGGAACTCACTAGACTAGACTAGGCTGGCCTCGAATTCATAGAGATCTGTTTAGTACTGCCTCCCAAGTGCTGAGATTAAAGGCATGTATTACCACCACCTTGCTTCTTTCTAAAAATATTTCTATTTATGTAAAGATGTATTATGCTTGTATGTTTGTACATCAAATTTGTGTAGTGCCCACAAAAGTCAGAAGAGGGGGGTCAGATACCCTGGAATTGGAATTACAGAAGATTGTTAAGTGCCATGTGGGTGAAGGCAATTGAATTGGGTCCTCTGAAAGAGCAGCCAGTATGTTTTGTGTTTTTTTAAAAAATTTTTGGAAGGTTAATTTATTAATTATGTATACAGTATTTTGTCTGCAAGTATGCTGCAGGACAGAAGAGGGCACCAGATCTCAATACAGATGGTTGTGAGCCACTATGTGGTTACTCAGAATTGAATACAGGTCATCTGGAAGAGCAATCAGTGTTCTTAACGTCTGAGCCATCCCTCCAGCCCATACTGTCAGGTTAAAATAACATTTTATTATGGATTTTGCCTGGGAACTAAAACAGGATTGATTTTCAGCAGAGATGAATTCTAGAACATGATTATATAAGTCTCTAAAATATTACCACTGACTTTAGACATTTTCATATCACTTATGAAAAGACCATCACATAAAACATTAACCCCATCACTCCTCTCTTTGCTGTTATTAAGATTAAATGAACAAGTGGTGACTTACCCCATTAATCCTAGCATTCTGGAGGCAGAGGTAGATGAATCTTTTTGTGAGTTCAAGGCCAGGCTGGTCTACAGAGTGAGTTCCAGGACAGTTGGAGTTGTTATACAGAGTGGTGTGGGAGAATTGTCTGTATTCTGTCAATCATGTTTTAAATAAATGCTGATTGGCCAGGCAGGAAATATAGGTGGGTCTACCAGACAGGAAGTAGAGGCGGGGTGGTGAGAACAGGAGAGTTCTGGGAAGCAGGAAGCTCCCTCGACTCCTGCCCAGACCACGTAAGAAGCAGGATGTGACCTGCCCCCTGAAAAAGGTACTGAGCCAAGTGGCTAACATAGATAAGAATAATGGGTTAATATACATTGCAAGAGTTAAGAAGCCTGAGTTAACGGGCCAATCAGTTTATAATCTTATGGAAATCTGTGTGATTTTCTTTGGGGCTTACTGGCTATGGGAACTGGGCAGGGCAGAAACCCCAACAAACAGGACCTCAAGTTACACAGAGAAACCCTGTCTCAAACCCCAGCCCCCAAAAGGTAAAAGCTCTGCTCCAAATATACACTTTACCTGACACACCTATCCTATGTTAGTTTTCATGATCACTGATTGTAGCAAGCACAAAATTGCTTAAAAAATTAGACACTTATAGAATAATGAAATCTACATTACAGCCTTTAAGGCTGCTAGAATTATACACTAAAGAATAGAGTACAGTGTGGGGAGCCTGAAGAGTTAGCTCAGTGGTTAAGTACACTTGCTGTTCTTGCAGAACTTGGGTTTGGATTCTAACACCCATGTGGATTCCAACTCCAAGGGATATGATAATCTCTGCAAGTCTCCACAGGCACTACCACACACACGGCATACAAACACAGACACAGACTACAGGAGCCAGTCACATGGCTTAGAGAGTAAAAGCACTTGTCATGAAAGCCTGGCAACCTGAAATAGATCTCTAAAATTCACACTGCGGAAAGAGGACCAATTCTGTAAAAATCCATGTTTTTACCTACCTACCTACCTACCTACACACACACACACTTTTACACTCACAATGGCATTCACACACATATCATACATATGAATGCTTAAAAAAAATTACACATTGTGGCACATGTCTTTCATCTCAGCACTCTGGAGGCAGAGGCAGGGAGATCAAGATGAGTTAGTTCAATAGTTTAAGGCTAACCCAGTTTCCATAGTGAGTTCCAGGACAACCAAGGCTAAGTAGAGATATTATAGAGAGATCTTATCTCAATAAACAAACAAATAAATAGAATAGGCTGGAGAGATGGCTCAGAGGTTAAGAGCACTGGCTGCTTTTTTCAGATCACCCTGTTTCAATTCCCAGCACCCATTTAGCAGCTATCTGTAATTGTAGCTCCTGGGTATCTAACACTCATTTCTGGCCTTCTTGGGCACCAAGTATGAACATGATACACAAATATATATGCAGGCAAAACACCCATATACATAAAATGTTTTGAGTAAACAGGACTACAGCAACAATTAGAATCCACTAAATCATCACAGTGACTATACAGTAATTAAGGTACTAATAAGACAAAACCGGAGATGAAGGTGCTCAAATTCAACCCCAACATTCTTGTTTAGAAAAGGAAGCCAGGTGTGACAGCATGTGCTAATAATCCTAGCTCTGAGGAGGTGGAGACAGGCAGATTCTTGGGCTCGTGGCCAGTGTAATGGTCTAGCTTATACTAACTTAGAATTCCAGGTTAGAGAGAGACCATTTATTGTCTCTTAAAAATCATGAAGTTACCTGAGTAACTCAAGCTGTGGCGACACATGCCTTTAATCCCAGAATTTAGGAGACAGAGGCAGGTGTACTTCTGTAGGTTGAAGACAGTTTGGTCTACACTGCAAGCTCCAGGCCAGTTAGGGTTAAGTATCAAGATTCTGTCTCAAAAGGGGGGTGGTGGGGGTGAATATTAACTGAGGAACACCCAAAGTTTGATGCCTGACCTCCACATGTACTACATGCATGTGCACACACAGAAATACACAAAGACAAAACTAGGCACTAAGGATAAAACCTTGTTAGTAGCATGCTTGCCTGGCCATGCCTGAAACTTTGGGTTCAATTCCTAGCAACATACTAAATTTTATCAATATAATCTTTATAATCTTATAATCCTAGCTAACACTCAGGGAGGGAGAACAGAAACTCAAGGTCAACTGTACCTACGTGAGTTCAAGACCATCCTGGGATACACGAGGTCTTTTCTCAAAACAAAGGTTAAGTCAAACACAGTGGCTTTCACCATTTGGGAGATTGAGGGAAGGAAGCTTTGTGAGTCTGGGGCAACCTGATGCTACACAGTGAGTTCCAGGTTACCAAGTAAGTGAGATCCTATCTCAACACACACACACACACACACACACACACACACACACACACACACCCCAAATGGTGGTGCGCGCCTTTAATCCCAGCACTTGGGAGGCAGAGGCAGGCAGATCTCTGTGAGTTTGAGGCCAATCTGGTCTACAAGAGCTAGTTCCAGGACAGGCTCCAAAGCTAAACCCTGTCTCGAAAAACAAAAACAAACAAACAAAAAAACCCCACCAAAGATTAGGAGACAAATAATAGTCACGGGGAGAAAACTGCCTCAGAACCAAGTGGAAGTCTTACCTGTGTTTCAGTTTGTCTTCATTGCCGTGTTACAGGCAATGGTTACACACAAGAATGTAACTGTCTATGCCATTTTCATGCTAATTTATAGAATTCCCTGTATCAAAGAATGGTGCTTTTTACTACTAAAAGACAAATTTTACATACATCCTACTGCTGGAATTAAAGGTGTGTGCCACCACATCTATCTAGACCTTACTTTTTAATTCTTTTTAGAAATTTATTTATTTTATGAATATGAATGCTCCATTGACTCTATGCCAGAAGACGGCATCAGATCTCACTAAAACGGTTGTCTTAACCTCTGAGCTATTTCTCCACCCCAACATGCATATTAATTAGTCAAGTTTTATGGGTTTTGAGACAAGGTCTTGTCACGTAATCCAGGCTAGATTCAAACTCACTATCCTGCTTCACTGCCTCATCCTCCCAAATGCAGAGATTGTAGGTGGTCATCACTGAGGCTATTCTCTCTCTCTTTTTTTCTTTTTGGCTTAAAAAATTAATCCTGGGTTTTTTTTTCCTTAAAGTTCCAAAGATTCATCTCATGCATCAGGTCACAATCTATTCTCAAGACCACAGGCCTGAATAAACTTTAACATCTTCTTGGGTCTACAGTTTAATTTAGAAATGGGTTTTCTGAACTCACTCATCAGGTAAACAACTATCTAAAACAACTTATAATGAACACTTATTAAGAACTTACTGGCCAGGTGGTGGTGGTACATGCTTTTAATCCCAGCACTCGGGAGGCAGAGGCAGGTGGATCTCTGTGAGTCCGAGACCAACATGGTCTACCAGAGCTAGTTCCAGGGCAGGCTCCAAAGCTACAGAGAAACCCTGTCTCGAAAAACAAAACAAAACAAAAAGGAACTTACTAGCTATGATACCACATCTTTAATCCTAGCACTCAAGGCAGGCAGATCTGTGAGTTCAAGGAAGACAGTTTAGTCTTAGTCTTAATCTACACAGAATGTTCCAGGATAGCCAGGGCTCTCATGTCTCATGTCTCAAAATAAATAAATAATACCTAAGGAATCTGTTCTATTGGAAAACTATTAAGTAGGAAAGGTAGGATTTGAAACAGAAGTCACACATAGGTTGTAGCTCTCTAAGGTATTCAGAATTGCATTTGTGCATACACGAGATGCCTTGAGAATGGGTTCCAGGTTCACTTACATTTCAGGTACATCTAACAGACAGTGCGGAGGTAGCTTTATATAATACTGTTAGTGTACCGAATGTCTCACTATGATCCAACATATGAAGTCAGATATGGAATTTACCATTTGTGGTACCATGTGATATTCTCAAACTAAAAATATAAACCAGATTCAGAGCATTCCAGACCTCTGAATTAGGAATGTAATGTTTGTTCAAATTATTGCTGTTTATGGGATGGTGGGCTTATTTCATTTTGTGGCACTGGGTATTGAACCCAAAACCTACACATTGGGTGAGCACTCTACCACTGAGCTATAGTTCCATCACTAATCTATTTCTGTTAAGCAAACCAAGGCTATTATTACTTTTTATATTAAAAAAAATCACATTTAATTGGTGTGTGTGCCATATTGCCAGCCTCATTCCTTGCTTATTTGTCTTAAAGAAAACAACAGTTGGGGCTGGAGAGATGGCTCAGCGGTTAAGAGCTCTGCCTGCCCTTCCAAAGGACCCAGGTTCAATTCCCAGCACCCACATGGCAGCTCACAACTGTCTGTAGCTCAAGTTCCAGATCTGACATCCTCACACCAATGCACATAAAATAAAGTTAAATAATTAAAAAAAAAAAACACACACACAACAGTTGACATTATCTGACTTCCAAATGTCTAAACTTTGAGTTTTTTAGACAAGTTTTCTCTGTGTGACCCTGGCTATCCTGGAACTGCTCTATAGACAAAGCCGACCTCAAACTCAGAGATCCATCTGCTTCTACTGAAATTAAAAGTGTTTGCCACCATTCCTGGCTTGGCTAGACCTCTTGATTGTTCTTTCTGGTCTGGCCAATAAAGAAGAGATGGCAAGAATTTATGGCTCAGTTTTCCACTTCTAGGTTTTATTTTATTTTTTTATTTTTATTTTTTTTAATTTATTTATTGAAGATTTCTGTCTCTTTCCCGCCACTACCTCCCATTTCCCTCCCCCTCCCCCCAAAAAGTCCCCCTCCCTCGTCAGCCCAAAGATCCCACTTCTAGGTTTTAAAAATGTTATAAAACTGCGGGCTTCTGTGAAATAGTGGAAGTTACTCTGTTGTAAGATGTCTGATGTGGCAGAAGAACACATCCAAGAGTCAGAGGCACAAAGCACTTGCACTCAGTTGCTTTGCCTTTGTATTCATATTGAAGGAATGGTTTGGAACAGTTTGGAATGGTTTTCAATCTTCTCTCAGTTATAACTGCCTTTTAACTTTAGGCAAGCAAATTTTGTTTCTTGGTTTCTCCTTCCGTGTCCCTTCATTTTGTCTTGGGAAAAAATCGGAACTTATGACTGGTTGCAGTATTGGGACACCTGTGATCTCAGCATCTAGAAGGTAGACACAGGTACTTGCACCAAGTCCAGGCGGCCAGGCTACACAGGGAGCCCCTCTCAAGCAGAATATAAGATTTAGGGTTCAGATGGAAGTGCTTTGTTCAGGGTTTTGAGTGATAATAATAAAAAACAAATAAATGAAACAGCTTGGTAAAGTAAAATTTATCATGCAACCTATTCCTGTATAAAACAAGCTTTGTTCAAGAATAAATGGACAGCCAGGCAGTAGTGGTGCACACCTTTAATCCCAGCACTTGTAAAGCAGAGGCAGGAGAATCTCTGTGAGTTTGAGGCCAGCCTGGTCCACAAAGTGAGTGCCCATAGCTACAGAGAGAAACCATGCTTAAAAAAAAACAAAAACAAAAACAAACACACACACATATATAAAATGGACTGAGTGCCAAATAGATTCAGAGTGCTTGCTACCAAGGGTAACAATCTGAGCCTTGACTTCAGAGCCCCCGTGGTGCAAAAATAGAACTCCTCAAGCTGTTCTCCGACCTACACACACACATGCGCACACACACGATTTCTAAATATAGAAAATTTAAAGAGACAGGAGGTGGTTAAGAGCATTGGCTGCTCTTTGCAGAGGACCAGGGTTCAACTCTCAGCACCCACATGGTGATTTACAACCATCTGTGACTCTAGTTCAGGGGATCTGGCGCCTTCTGGCCTATGTTGGCATTGCATACATGTGATACACTTATATACATACATGTAGGCAACATATTTATAAACATGAAAATAGCCGGGTGTTGGTGGCGCACACCTTTAATCCCAGCACTCGGGAGGCTAAGGCAGGCTGATCTCTGTGAGTTCGAGGCCAGCCTGGTCTACAAGAGCTAGTTCCAGGACAGGCTCCAAAGTTACAGAGAAAGCCTGTCTCAAAAAACCAAAAAGATTTTAAAAAATACAGAAAATGAATGAAGAAATGAATCAGGAGGCATCCAAAGAGCAACTTATGGAAGTTGCAAAAAATCCGAGTTGCAGGATTCCGGACCTAAGCAGAAAGCAAATTTCTATCCCAGCCACACTGAGAATAGTGGTGCACACCTTGAATGCCAGTGCTTGAGAGAAAGAGGCAGGCGTATCTCAGTGAGTTAGAAGCCCGCCTGGTCTACAGAGTGAGTTTCAAGACTGTCAGAATTACACAGAGGAATCCTGTCTCAAAAACCAAACAAGCAAACTGGGGGAGGGGGGAAGATGAAGAGATGGCTCAGCTGTTAAGAGCACTTACTGCTCTTCTAGAGGTCCCCATGTTTGATTCCCAGCAACTACAGGTGCAGCTCATAACCGTAACTCCGTTTCCCAGTGGCAGTGCTCAATTCCTAGTACCGCAACAAACCAAAAAGCAGCACCCCCCCCCATCTCACCTTACTGATTCTTAATAATCTCTTTACCCAACAAACAGCAGGCTTGGTAGTAAAAAAGTAGCAGAAGGGAAGTAAAAGGTGGGTAGTTTTGTAAATTTCCATGAAAAAAGTATTCTACAGAGAACTTTAGTTGTCCTTCAAAATTCTCTGCGAAGAGGAAGCTATCCTAACCCGAAACTTTCTGCCCTCTCCACTTAGACCATGACAACACAGAACCAGACTTTCTACATGCACGGTGTGGAAGCCAGTCCCAACAAAACAATTACCAATTCCCCAGCTCAATTGGATTTTGTGTGTGTGAACCATGAAACTAACAGAGACCTTTGAAATGAGAATGAAAAGATTTCGAGCGCTTCCATTAAGGCCTGAGGCTTTTCATCTTGCTTCAGAACGCTGGCAGGGTTATTCTGAAGAGAAAGGCAGGCCTCATCAGAATACCCTTCCTCAACCTCTGGTGGGCGGCCCCCCAGGATCCAGCACATCCATAATTTATCATCAAGTGCCCATGCCAACAAATTAATGCGCAATGACTCCCTCCCCTACTACCCCACAAGGAGGCAACCTTTAAGTCAGAACAATGTGCCCAGGGAAGGAGCCTAAAGACAGACACAAAGCCCATCCAAGGCAAAGATTAGTCCGTATTTTCTCTTTCCTCTTTCTCCACCTTTTCCCCTCTGGCCCTCTCTCTGCACCCAGTTGAAAGCTGTAGAAAATGCAGCTCTAGGACCTGCTCCTAGCGTCCAGGTGCTCTTTCCTTTGTCCATAGCCACGCTCTTCAGAGACGCCAAAGCGTTAAGGCTGTGGCTTTTCTTAAGGTTCGGAGAGAATGGATGAAAGGCAGCGCTGGCCTGGGAGCTATGGAAAGCAGAATAATGAGTCACTCTGCCAGGAGTCAATCAAACCTGTAGACCACAGGCTCTGACCCGCTAACTGGCCATGGACGACTGGGGTGGAGGGTGGGCAGGGGAAACACACCGCCAAGAAATCTAGCCACTGACAGGATTCACCAAACTGGTAGGCCATCGGCCAAACCACCAACGTCTCGGCCTCTTCGCGGAAGAGAGTGGGTGACTCTTAAGGCTAGCCTTCTAACAATCCTTTTAGAGTCCTGACACGGGTCTTTGGGGGTGTTTCAGCGAAGGCAACAGAGAAGTTTCTAATGAGGAGACAGTTTTCGACAAAAAGGAAAAAGAGCGTGATCCGTTTTAAAAAAAAAAGCACAACCGAACAACCGAGTCACAGGCTTGGGCCTAGAGGTCCCACCCCGGAGATGGAGGGAAAAGGCAACAGCTGAGGAAGAAGGCAGGAGGCCGGCTCAGGAGACCCGCGGGGCACACACCCGCCAGCCGGAGCGAGACTCGGGCGCCGGAGGGCAGCAGGGACCGCGCGGGGCCCCCGAGGGCCTGTGGGGCGACGGCGCGGGGCGCGGCGGGGGAGGGGCCGTGTGGGGGAGGGGAGCCGGGCCTCACAATACCATCTCGCTTGCGCGTCCCACCCGCGACACCCAAGCCCCAGCTCCGCGGTCCCCGCGATGCACTCACAGAGGCAGAGGGTCCGTGCGGGCCCCCAGCGGCTGCGGCGTCGGCGGGTTGCGTGTCTGTTGCTCCCTTGGTCCTGGCGGCCCCGTTCCGGCGCGCGTCCCCTCCTCCGGCCCCAGCGCCAAGCAGCAGCGCCTCCACTTCCGGTCCCCCTGCCACTCAGGCAAATGGCTTCCGGAAGTCCCGCCCCGCGCTACGGGGACCACGACCGAACTGGCGCGCCACACTTTCCCTCTCCGTCGGCGCTCTCCACTTGGCGCGCAGGTGACCAACGGTCCTTGCCAGTTTACCGACTTTTTTCTCTTTTTCCCCTCGACTTGAGGGCTCCGTCTTTCTTGGGCCTTCCTGTCGTGATAGGATGATGGAAATCATCCCGAGATGGCCTTAGGCACTGTGGAGCGTGACCTCACGCTGACGCCATTCCCTTCTCAGCCACCCAGCCTGGTTTCCTCCACCCACAGGATAAAACGGATTGCAGAACACTGGGAGAAATAGGCCCGAAGTTAAAAGAAGACCCCTACATTTACGAGCAGAATTTCTATTTCTGTGATGAAATTTGAAATTGTGGGGCCACCTCTAAGGTGATAGCCCTTAGGATGACAGAGCCCCCAAGTCTTTACCTTAAAGATCCATCCAGTTTAGAGGAGTACTTAGAATCAGTATTGAGATTAGAGGTTAACGGCTGGATAAGTGCCGGAGCGGTCAGCGCCAAGAGGAGGGGCAAGAGATTGCGTCATCGTCAGAGTGAGCGCTTTTGGAATCATTCAAACCTGTGAGGCCAATAGCAGAACATTCCAAGACCCTGGAACTGACAGTTTGAGGTTGTGCTGGGGAAAACCTTTGGGAATAGTGTTGAAACCTGTGAGCCTAAACTATAAAGATAACTAAATTGTCAGATCACCAGTGTTGTCTTGTGCTGCACGTATTATCTCAAGTCCGAAACACTTTTCATCATACCAAATGATTTTGCCATTGCTAATATACCTCATAACTCTCCGGTAGATACTCCAGTCGCCTATGGTGCACTAGCAAGAGCTCAGTAAGTGCTGTTTCTCAAAGAGCTGGTGTCTGGGAACTTAAATGATTAAACAGTCTAGAAATACATTGATAAGAGAAACAACTTGAATTAGTCTCCAATGATAAACCTTTATGTCCTGGTTGTTTCTGTCAACTCGACGCAAGTCAGGGTCGTTTGGGAAGAACTTCAACTAAAAAAAAAAAAAAATGCGTCATCAGATTGGCATGTAGGTAGCGTGTGTAGGGGGGAGTATTTTCTTGATTAATAATTGATGGGGAAGACTCAGCTCGGAGTGGGTGGTGCCACTCCTGGGCAGGTGGTCCTGAGTTGTATAAGAAAACAGCCAGCCAGCACTCAGGATCCAGAG
>NW_026067973.1:1715822-1717206 GCF_014885135.2 Alexandromys fortis
TTTTGCTATATGTTTGAGCAGGTGAAATAGAAGTCATGTGTATTGTCGTTACTTTAGGTTTATTTTCCCATGTCTGTTGTCAGGATTTCAGGGGGTCTTCCTTGATCAAACCTGATTTTCCTGAACCCAGAATGAATCCATAGACTCTCGTTTCCTTTGGAAACAAAAACACAACCTCTCCCCCAAAGTGACATACCTTTTGACTTAAATTTTGAAGTCAAGATATTTTTAAAATACATAGGTTGGTTTAATTTAGTAACATTCTCAATCAAATGTCTCTCAGCAGTTATCATTCGTCCATTAGCAGTCAAAAACTCCAAAGACAACACAATAAAATATAGAATCTAGACTATGTGTTTTCCATCTTTATGTGGCTTATCATAGTTTTCTTCATTACACCATTTCCTCTTTAAATTTTTTTTTTTTGGTCTTTTGAGACAGGGTTTCTCTGTGGCTTTGGAGCCTGTCCTGGAACTAGCTCTGTAGACCAGGCTAGTCTCGAACTCACAGAGATCTGCCTGCCTCTGCCTCCCAAGTGCTGGATTAAAGGTGTGCACCACCATCGCCCAGCTTTTTAAATTTTTTAAAATCTATGATTGTTTCTGCTCTTTTGCTTCTCTCTTCCAAGCTTATGCACCCTTTTTCGAATGCATTGCAACCTGTTTAGAGGCATTTTTGTCTGAATCTATCCTTACTGTGTATCTCTAATCCTTTTTCTCTGTTGGAGCAAAAACCCTAAATCAACCAAACAGTGAGAGGCTGGGAGACTGCTCTCTGTATTGTGGTCTTGGGTGAGACTGCAGGAGTCCACAATGCTGTAACTGAAGCCTGCATGCCATGGCCGGGAATACGTCTGTGTACTATGGCCCACATGAAAGATATGAACTATGAAGCTGCTCTTGGTTCCATTTTGTGTTTCTAGAATCCTTTTGTTTGTTTGTTTGTTTGTTTGTTTGTTTTTTGAGACAGGGTTTCTCTGTGCACCCGGCTGTCCTGGAACTAGCTCTTGTAGACCAGGCTGGTCTCAAACTCACAGAGATCCACGTGCTTCTGCCTCCCAAGTGCTTGGATTAAAGGTGTGCACCATCACTGCCCGGCTTTCTAGAACCCTTTTTAAATGCTTTCTCAGGTTTTATGTGGATTGGGTGCCATATGTAAACACAGGCAGAGCTCTTCTATCCTGACTGCCTGGCCCCAAATAAACTCACAAAAGCTTGCATTAATTACAAAATATTCAGCCTGGTTGCTGGAGAGATGGCTCAGCGGTTAAGAGCATTGCCTGCTCTTCCAAAGGTCCTGAGTTCAATTCCCAGCAACCACATGGTGGCTCATAACCATCTGTAATGAGGTCTGGTGCCCTCTTCTGGCCTGCAGGCATACATAC
>NW_026067973.1:1717403-1733149 GCF_014885135.2 Alexandromys fortis
TCTCTCTCTCTCTCTGTCTCTCTCTCTCTGTCTCTCTGTCTCTCTCTCTCTGTCTCTCTCTCTGTCTCTCTCTGTCTCTCTCTCTGTCTCTCTCTCTCTCACTCTGCCCTCCGTCCTCTCTGTATTTTCAGTTTGGCTTTCCCACCTAGCCTTATTTTGCCTTGCTATAGGCCAAATCAGCTCTACTATCAACCAATGAGAATAATACATAGTCACAGCATACAGAAGGATAATCCCACAGCAAATGACAGGCCAAAAATACTCAGGTATTTAGGCATCTGGACTTTGTGCTTTGCTGTCATAGCCCAGCAACCTTGCATACAATTTCAATGAAGCCTAGGTCTGGTGGTTACATGCCTGTAGTCACAACCACTGGGGAGATCAAGACAGAAAGGTCACTTTATTTTCATTGAATCTTTTTAACCTTTATTTTTATTTTATGTGTATGGGTGTTCTGCCTATGTATGTCTGTACACAGTATGCATACAGTGCCTGTAGAATCTAGAAGTGGGCCTCAGATCCCCTGGGACTGGAATTACAGTTGTGAGCTGCCTGTCATGTGAGTTCTGACTTGGGAATAGAACATGGGTCCTCTGGAAGAACAACCAGGGCTCTTAACCACTGAGCCACCTCTCCAGCCCCAGGAGGGTCACATTAGCCCATTAGTTTAAAACAAGTCTGGATAATATAGCAAGATTCTTTGCTTTTTTGTTTTGGTTTGCTTTGGCTTTTCAAGACAGGGTTTCTCTGTGTAGCTCTGGCTATCCTGGAACTCACTCTGTAGACCAGGCTGGCCTCGAACTCACAGAGATCCACCTGCCTCTGAGTGCAGGGATTAAAGGCATACACCACCACTGCCTGACTGATTCTTGCTAAGAATCTACTTGAGAAACCAGCTGTGGTATTTCATAACTGTAATTCCAACACTGGGGAGGCTAACGCAGGAAAGCTAATGTCAGTTCAGGCCTTGCCTGGACTGTAAAGTGAGTTCCTGGCCGGCTTTAGTTACAGAGATACTGCACTCCCCCGCTCCCCAAAGAAACCACACAAAAAGTTTATCTTGTAACAATAAAAGGTGACAATTATTATTTACTTTGTGCCATGTTCTACTCCCTATATAATAAATACATAATAATTTTGGTCATCTGGTTTTTGGGTTTTGGGTTTTTTTTATTGTTGTTTGTTTTGTTTTGTTTTCCAAGACAGGGTTTCTCTGTGTAGCCTAGGCTGTCCTGGAACTTGCTCTGTAGACCAGGCTAATCTTGAACTCACAGAGATCTGCCTGCCTCTCCCTCCTCAGTGTTGGAATTAAAGGCTCGTGCCACCACCACCTGGGTGGTTTTTTGTTTCTTGACACAGGGTCTTACTACATAATCATAGTGACTCTCAACTTGCTATGTAGAATAATTTGGCCTTGAACCTGCAGGAATCCTTTGGCCTCTGTCCACACTATTGAAATTCTTTCAGCTCTGTGGGTGGTATTCCTATATGGTTATGTAAGGGACAGTGGAGAACCTGTGATGTAGGGAGAGCAGGTGACATGTGATCTTGAAGGGAGATCAGGAGGCACATGAATATGAAGGGCTGGGTTTCAAATTCAGGCTGAATCCAGGGCTGGCCCAAGTGAAATCTGCTATCTATGTAAAAGGATGCTCCAGTTTGTGTGTGTGTGTGTGTGTGTGTGTGTGTGTGCGCGCGCGCGTGCGTAGAATTGGGAGAGGTGAATGGTAGATCCAAGAAAGAATAACCATTAATAGGGGCTGGAGAGATGGCTCAGCAGTTAAGAGCATGTATTGCTTTTCCCGATGACCTGGGTTTAATTTCCACCACTCGTGTAAAATAAATAAAAGGACAAATAGGCAAATGCAGCTACTCTGGAGGCTGAGGCAGGAGTATCAAAAGGTCAAGGGCTGGGATGTAGTTCAGATGGTAGAACCCTGAATCCAAACACTAATACCATATACGTAGGCAGGATGGCACAAGCCTACAATCCCCACACTCAGAGGACAGGGGCAGGAAGAACAGGACTTCAAGGTCATCTTTGAATATATCAAGTTTAATAAGAACCTGGATTCTATGAGACCCTGAATCCAAGAAAGAATGTCATGGGAGAGGGAGCGAGGGAGGAAAGGAAGGAAGGAAAGTAACGGGATAAAACTCAGTGATGGGAGCACTTGTCTAGCATGTACTAGGTCCTGGGTTAAATTCTCAGTACTAAAATAAATAAATGAATAAGTAGACACAACAATGAGATATCACTGAATAATTATTTGGTCAAGATCCCAAACTGGTAAGGCTAGGAAGGGCGTGGAAGAGCCGGAACTCCCCTTCTTCGCTGGTGAAGATGAAAACTAATTTAGTCACTTTTCAAGAAACAAAATGAAGTGTCACTGTGTGAAACACAGTCACTTGCCTCTGTAATTATGCAAATGAGTTTTAAATTTATGTACACATAAAAACATGCACATGGATGTGTATAACAGCTTTATTCATAACTGCCAAAACTAGGAAGTAATCAAGATGTTCTTTTTTGAAAATGTATTCATGGGGGGTAGGGGGTGGGTGATGGTGTGGATGGGTGTGGTGTGAGTGTGTGAGTGTGTGTGTGTGTGTGTGTGTGTGTGTAGTATATACATATGCATGTGTGAGCAGATATGCAGGACAGGTATGGAGGCCAGAAGAGGACAGTGGTGTCCTGATCTATCTTACCACTTTTTACCTTATTCTTTTAGAGACAGGGTCCCTTACTGAACCTGGAGCTAGTCTAGCCACCAGCAAAGCCCAGTGATTCTCTTGTCTCCCTTCCCCCTAGCCCTGGGTTTGCAGACACATGTGGTCACTTCTGGCTTTTTATATGTGTGCTTGGATAAAAATTCAGGTCTCAGAGGAACAGTGGTGACACACACCTTTAATCCCAACACTTGGGAGACAGAGGTGGATGGATCTCTGTGAGTTCGAGGCCAGCCTGGTCTACAAAGCAAGTTCCAGGCCAGTTAGGACAACATAGAGATACTGTATTGAAAAAACAAAAACAAAAAACCCAAAACAACTAAAACAACAAAAAAGCCTCAGGTCAGTCCTCATGTTTGCTTAGCAAAGTTCCGACCTGGCAAGCCATCTCTTTAGCCCCCCAAAATGTTCTTTCCTAGGAGAATGAACAAACCGTGGTACAGCTACTCAGTGAAACATTAAATGCTAAGGAGAAGTGTGCTGAGTCAGGCAGTGGTGGAGCACGCCTTTAATCGCAGCACTCTGGAGGCTGAGGCAGGAGGATCTCTGTGAGTTCAAGGCCAGCCTGGTCTACAGAGCTAGTTCCAGGACAGGCTCCAAAGCTACAGAGAAACCGTGTCTGGAAAAACCAAAGAGAGAGAGAGACTGGACATGGTGGCACTCAGCTTTAACTCCAGCACTTAGGAGACAAAGGCACGTGGATCTATTAAATTCCAGGCCAGCCTGGTCTACATAGCGAGTAACAGCCCAGCCAGGGCAACACAATGAGACAGTATTTTTTAAAAAATCTGATAAAGGCACAGAGAGAAAATTTAATGGCTAGTAAGTGGAAAGAAACCAATCTAAAAAAGTTGTGTGCCATATAAGTCTAACTATACTGCAAAAGTAAAACCATTAACAAGGAAAAATGAAACTAATGTTTAGGTTGGGGAGGACAGAGGAGAGACTTTTAGGTAGAAGAGAGACAGGGGTGGTGGTGCCCTTCAGACATCCCAAGTCCTGCTTGCTGTTTGTGCAGCCAGCCTGTATACTGTGAAACTCTGCCCCAGCTTCATTCCTAAAGCCCTAATGTTCTTAGCTGATTGACAACCACCAGCTCACTGCAGGACCTTGAGCATCTCAGAAAGGAGACAGATCTGAGCTAACTGAGAAAACTACTGCTGCATCCTGCAGGCTACTGGTTGAATGCCCCTTTGTGGCTAAATGTCCTTGAAGCGGCAGCTAGGTTGTTGCCAGTGTATCAAAAACTAAGACACCAGGGCACTCCCCCATCTAACATAGATATGCACTAACAAAGGCCTGCATTCTCCTCTAGTGAGTTCTTCTAGGGTATCATGAGAAGACATAGAAGAAAGATCCCATACCCGGTTTTGGGAGGGAAAAGGTTCATCTTACACCAGCCACAAATAAGACACCCACCTTATAAATATTCATAAAAGCTGCTTTAAATAAGATGCCCACCTTATAAATATTCATAAAAACTCCTTTAAAATCCCAAACACGGAAGCCATTGTGCTGCTGTTCTCCTGTCTTGGGACTACAATCTGTTTTCACCCCTCTTTGGGGTGTATGTATTGATTTGCTAAATAAACTTCTTAAGCCAGGGCTGTGGTGGCACACACATTTAACCGCAACACTTGGAAGGCAGAGGCAAGCAAATCTGTGAGTTTGAGACCAGCCTGGTCTACAAAGTGAGTTCCAGGACAGCCAGAGTTACACAGAGAAACCTGTCTCAAAAATGAAATAAATTAAAAATAAACTTCCACTTTAAACTAGCTGTCTCTCAACTGAGTTCGGTTCTTCAAGAAGACAAGAATTGGGTTAGGGAGATGACTCAGTTGGTAAAATGTGTGTCATTAGAGTGTGAGAACCTGAGCGTGACCCAGTAGCACATGCCTGTAGGACACATGTCTATAGGAGCGCATGTGTGTAGGAGCACATACCTGTAGGAGCACACGCCTGTAGTCCCAGTACTGGGGAGGCAGAAACAGGAGGCCCTCAGGGGCTCACTGGCTAGCCAGTCTCACCAAACAAGTGAGCTCCAGCAATGCACAACCCTGTCTCAGAAAGAACAACTAAGGCTTCTACAGGCATACACATGCACACTTACACAGACGTGTGTGTACAACACAAAGGAAATCAGAATCGTGAGGCCCTTTTCACAAGATGAATGAATGGAATGTGGTGATGTCTTTCTTCTGTTTTCTTTTCTTTTCTTTTTTTTTTTTTGACAGAATATCATAAAGCCCAGGCTGGCCTCGAACTAGCTATGTACTCAAAACAGTCCAGATCTCTGACCCTTCTGCTTCTCAAAATCTAGGCTACAGGTATACATTACTACACTTGACTGAATACAGAGAATTTTTAGGACAGGGAAATTATCTCATATGATTTACTGTAATAACAGAAATACGAGGTTTGTCGGGTGGTGGTGGCACACGCCTTTAATCTCAGCACTTGGGAGGCAGAGGCAGGTGGATCTCTGTGAGTTTGAGGCCAGCCTGGTCTACAAGAGCTAGTTCCAAGACAGGGTCCAAAGCTACAGAGAAACCCTGTCTCAAAAACCAAAAAGAAAAGAAAAGAAATATGACATTATTATAAATTTTCAAGACCTATAGGATATACAAAACAAGCCAGGCAGTGGTGGCACACATCTTTAATCATAACACTTGGGAGATAGAGGTAGGTGGATCTTGAGTTTGAGGTCAGTCTGGTCTACAAAGCGACTTCTAGAACAGCCAGTGCTACACAGAGAAACTCTGTCTCAGAAAAAAAACCAAACCAAAACAAAAAGAAGCTGTAGGTGGGAAGCACGACTAGAAAATAGCAGTTGCCATGGCCTCCGGTTGTCGTGCCAGCCCCATGCTCAGGGTGGATGAGCTCTGGTTCCAGCCACCTAAGCCCAGTTCTGGTCCTATGCACATCACTGCTCAGTGTCAGGTGTTATTCTAAGCATTTCTGAAGAAAAGGAGGATAGAGAGGAGAAGAGTGACGAGCAGGAAGTTGTGCCCCATCCTGCTTGTCAAAAAGTACGGGAGCAGGCCTAGCTCTCCTGGGTAGCTTGCTACCTGATAATTGACATATGCATTGTAAGTTCCTGGACAACGTTCAAGACCTGTAAATATAATATTTTCCCTAAAGGTGAGGGTTTGGGAAGAGGATGAAGGTGAGGGACTGGTGATGACAGGGGGTAGTGGGGCTTTCCTTCTGGACACTGCCGGTGCTGTGGTCCTACATCCTGCCTGAGGCTCCCCTTTTCTACAGTGGTGGAAGAACTCAGCCCTTCTCTCCTCATCACCTCTCTCCACCTGCCAGGAATAAAAGTTCTGTGACTCTCTAGCTTTAGTTCTCAGGGGCAGGGGTGGTGGCAGCATCTGAAGCTGAGATTAACGCAGTTTTAACTCTTTCTACATTTTTAGATAAAATTTTAAATAAAGTGCTGTGCGATTTTTTTTTTTTGGCAAACCAAACAAACAAACTCCCCCCGAACCATAAAAGTACTGCTGATAAAGTATCAAGATGGGTGCAATCACACTCTTGCAGGCTTGGCTACTTAGGAGGCTAAGACCAGAGCATTGCTTGAGTCTAGGAATTGAGGCCAGCCTGGGCAAAATAGTCAGGCACAAAAATGTGGCAGTTATAAGCATGAAATGTCAGTGTTATCTCCACAACTGTAATAAATGTACAACATTAGCTGAGCGGTGGTGGTGCACATCTTTAGTTCCAGCACTGGGGAGGCAGAGGCAGGTGGATCTCTGTGAGTTTGTGGCCAGCCTGGTCTACAAGAGCTAGTTCCAGGACAGCCGGGTGCACAGAGAAACCTTGTCTCTAAAAACCAAAAAAAAAAAAAAGAAAAGAAAAGAAAAGAAATGTACAACATTAATACTAGAAAGATTTTAATAATGAAATTATGGTGGTGCCAGGCACACACCTTTAATCCAGATACTAGGGAGGCAGGAACATGTGGATCTGTTTGAGTTCAAGACCAACCTGGTCTACAAAGCGAGTTCCAGGACAGCCAGGACTACACAGAGGAAACTCTGTCCTGAAAAACAAAAACAAAAAGAAAAGAAATTATGGTAGTGAGTTGAGGACCAGGGATACATAGGAATGTTGTGTTTTATGTTGCTTTTCTGTAAGCCTAAAGTGACTTAAAATTTATTTTAATAAGCAAAGTCTATGAAAAGAAATGGAACAACAGCAGGAGAAGTGATGCATGGCTGTAATCCCTGCGTTCAGAAGGCCAAGTGTTCAGGATAGGCGGCAAAGTGACTCTGACTTCCAGAGCTCAAGGCTGTGTCACAAACCAATCAGTCAACCACCTAAAATTAGCACATCCTCTGGGAGCCTGCGGATGACTCCCTGAGCTTTTAGGAAGCCAAAGAAGACAGTGTTAGAGCCTTGATGATAGGGTTAGAGATAGGGCTCAAAAATGGAATATTTTTAAAATTTATATTTGTTATTAGTGTGTGTGTGCGCACGCACGTGTGTATCTGTTCCTTCGTACACTTGTGGGGATCAGAAGACAACACTGCCACTGTGGGGTCTGGATTCTCCTTCTCTTCTCCGCCTCTGCTTTCATGCTGGTTTGGGGATGGGTAGCTGAAGGTGAGGCTCTGATTTTCTCCTCTTCACCATGTCTAGGGTCTCTAGCCCAGCGTGGATCTACCCTAGAGCAACAGGAAGAGAGTGTTGGTAGAACCCTGCCAGCAGCTGCTTCACTCTTCTTGTTAATTCAAAACATCCCCTAATCTCATGGCTCTTGACCTTCCTAATGCCGGGAAGGTCCTCATGTGGTGACCCCCATACATAAAATTATTTTCGCTGCTACTGTAATTTTGCTACCCCCAAACCACTGCCCTCATCTCAGAATGAGTGGGTGGGAATGGAAAAAGAGTTTGCCAGAAAAAGGGTCAGCATTCGAGGGAGTCGTCGACTCTTCCAGATCTTTCTTTTAATGAAATTCCTAATTTTGACCCAATCATTTTAGCAAGTTGGGTAGAGGCTCCAAAGCTGGAGCTAAATAAGTTGCTTGCTGAGTCTTGACAGAAGGAAGAATGGGGAGTAAGGCTGTTCGTTTGTTTGCCTTTGCTCAGTTATTGGATGTGAATTGCTACAGTAGGTGTGACACACCCCTTTGACCCCAGCAAGTTCAAGTCGCGCAGGCCAACCGGACTCTTCCAATAAGAAGGGCTAGGTTGTAGCTCAGTGGCAGAACACTTACCTGCTAGCATGCACTAGGCTCTGAGTTCACTCTTAGTACTGGAGAAGAAACTTGCTGGGGCAAATCCCCCAGGCGCTTGTTACAGACACCAGAGACGAAGAACCCCCAACACAGCAAGCTTACAGATCCGCAAAGTCCTGGTTTTGGATCTCTCTCTCTCTGTCTCTCTCTCTCTGTCTCTGTCTCTCTCTCTCTCTCTCTCTCTCTCTCTCTCTCTCTCTCTCTGTGTGTGTGTGTGTGTGTGTGTGTTAGATGGGGTCTTGTTCTTTAGCCCAGACTGGTCTGAAACTCACTACCATAGCCCAAGCTGATCCTGAACTCAAGGCAAACATCTTTCCTCCTGAGGATGGGATCGCAGGCTTGAACCACCACACCTGCCACCCGGAAACTTTCACCTTTATTAATTGTATTTGATTTATTTGCTCTGTAGCTAGATTGCTAGTGCTGTCTCTCCCATGAGAGTGCAATCCTCCACCTAAGGAAAACTGTAAGACATTTGCCTTTCAGTTCATCTAGCCATCTTTAAAATGAATTTAGACCTTGGACAGATCAGCCTCCTCCCAGCTCCCCGCCCCCTTCATCCCCAGTGTATCAAAAATGTAAAGAGAGCACCCGTCTCTTGCTTTCACTGAAGACAGTGTTGCTTAGGGCAACCACCAGACCAGTTGAGATTTATTACTGAGGGTTCCCCAAGAGACCCTGGCCACCACCTGGGCAGGGATCTCTGCGGGAAAAGGCCATGGAGAACCTGGGTCTTCTGCCTCTCCAGCCATCACTTCTTTCTGACTTTCCTTTAAAAAAATCTTTAAGATAAATTTATCTGTGTGCTTGTGTGTGTGTGCGTGCACGTGTGTGGGTGTGTGTCTACGAATGTGCATGTATGTGGAGGTCAGAGGACACTTTTGGGAGTCAGCTCCCTCCTGCCACTATATGAGTACAGGGATTGAACTCGGGTCTGCAGGCTTGGTGGCAAGCACCTTTCCCTGATAAGCCATCTTTTCCTGCCTTTTCTTGGGTGCCATAAGGACTCTGGACAACCTATTCATCAGGGAGTGAGTTAAGTATTCTGTTTCCATTGAACCCCTAGGACAAGGCAGAACACAAAGCACGCTTATTCATCCATTCATTTAGTTAGTTCCATTTATTCATTTTAAGCAGAAGTAGGAACTGTTCTGCAAGTAGGGACTGTCAGAGGTCCCTGCCAGGGGAACTCAATGCCCTGCTCACAAATTGGCACTGAAAGCCCCTTAAGGAATTAACCGTTGAATGTTTACTAGTCTAAGCCCTATGATGAGCCAGGCGGTGGTGGCAAATGTCTTTAATCCCAGCACTCGGGAAGCAGAGGCAGATGGATCTCTGAGTTTGACGCCAGCCTGGTCTACAGAGCAAGTTCCAGGGCTACACAGAGAAACCCTTCTTGAAAAACAAAAGCAAAACAACAAAAACCTCTAAGATGCACCACCCACCAGGCAGTGGTGGCGCAAGCCTTTAATCCCAGCCTTGGGAGGCAGAAGTAGGCAAATCTCTGTGAGTTTGGGGCCAGCTTGATCTACAAAACGAATTCCACAACTGCCAGGGCTGTTAGACAGAGAAAGCCTGTCTCAAAAAACCAAAAAGAAAAGAAAGAAAAAGGAAGCACCCTCCAACTGTAGACAGGCTTGGTGACTATATTCATCAGTGTTCTCCAGAGAAAAGAACCAGGCTGTGTGTGGTGGTGTGTACCTGTAATCCTAGCACTTGGAAGACTGAGACAGGAGGATCAGGGGTTCATCCTCTGTTACATACTGAATCTGAGGCTAGGCTGGGTACGTGAAGCTGTGTTTCAAGATGGGGAAGCATGGAGAGGTGGCTTAATGAATGAAACCAAGCATGAGGTCCTGAGCTGGGAATCTCAGCCCTGAAAAACTTGGGTGGGGCTGCACAGTACCTGCATCTCCAGCACTGTGTGAGGCTGAGACAAGAGGATTGCTGGGGCTTGCTGGCCACCAACCTAGCTCTAGGCTCAATGAGAGAACCCGTTTCAAGGCAATAAGGTCAAGAATGACAGAGGACTCCCAGTGTCCTCTTTGGCCTCCTAGCAGGTGTGTATTCATACACACGTGCCCATACACTACATGGCAGCCCTCACATATCCACACATACATTTAAGGAGGGAGGGGAGAACCAGTGGGGAATATGCAGCCAGATTTATGAAAGATTGGCTCATGAGTTTATGGAGGTCATGCACCACCTGTCATCTGCAAACTTGAGGCTGGGAGAGCTGGAGGTATTGTTCCAGGTCACGGATGAAAGTTTGAGAACCAGGAACACCCGTATCCGGGGCAGGCAGAAAAGACAGCGCAACTTGAGTAGACAGGGCAAACACACCTTCCTCTGCCTTTCTGCTCTCTTAAACAATAGCAAGAAGTCCACACACCATGACAAGGCAAATTGTCTTTCTCAATCAGCTGACTTAAATGCTAATCCATTTGGAAACACCTGGATCAGCAAGAGTAAAGTTTCTAGATTAGTGAGTAAAGGTGCCTGCTACCAAGTCTGACAACCTGATTTCAGTCTCCAGGATCTACGTGTGGACGGAAATACGCCACTCTCATTTGGAAACACCCTTCTAGGCACACATTTTTATTGGCTGTCTGGGAATTCCTTAGTGTGCTCAAGTTGACATAAGATAAGCCATCAGAAACCAGCAGGACGGCTCAGCAGGTAAAATGCTTCCTGTGCAAGTTTAATGACCTGAGTTCAATGCACTGGGACCCAAGGAAAAGCTAGGCGGCATGCACCTGTAGTCCCTGCACTCTTATGGTGGGTGGTGGTGGCACACGCCTTTAATCCCAACACTCAGGAGCAGGTGGATCTCCGTGAGATGAAGGCCAGTCTGGTCCTATGAGCGGGGTCTAGGATGGCCAAAACGATACAGAAAAACCCTGTCTCAAAAAAACAAAACAACAACAAAAAAACCTATCACCACCACCACCACAACAACAAAACCCTATGGTGAAATGAGAGGTGGAGACGGAGACAGCAGAAGAGTTGCCTGGAGTACACAGCCCAGTGACACAGACAAGAAAAGCTCTGCCTTAAAACACAGTGGAAGGGGAGAATTGATTTCTGAAGCCATCCCCAAACATGCATGGTACGTAGTCAGGAGTCGCTGCTGCTCCGAGACACCGTTCACACCGTTCACACCGTTCACACCGTTCACACTGCTTTCTCCTGCGATATTGGGCAGAGTAGTTCCTGCTAGGGACTGTCACCACGCTGCTGAGAACAAAGCACATTCGGTCCTCGCTGGTTATTGGCATCTCTACAGGCGGGCACTACCACAACAATGCTTCTTTTCTCAGGGGCTCTGGGGCTCTTCCTCTGAGCCTTCTGGGCATGGGGTCTGTAGCAGGATAGAAAAGAAAATCTCCTTTACTCCTCTGAGCAATGAGCGGCAGGGATCCTCCCGCCTCGGTGCTTCTCCACAGCACCAGGATGGCAGATGCTTCTACCAGGTTCTGCTTTTACAGCCGAGAGAGAAATCTGAACTCAGGGTCTCACACACTTTACAGCCTGAGCTGCCTTCCCAGCCCAACCTTGAACTTCTAATAGTTCTGCTTCTACCTAACAAATGCTTGGAGAGCAGACGCGTGCCATCTTGCGCTTCTTAGTTTGTTGTTGTTTTGTTTTGTTTGTTTGTTTTTTGATTTTTTTTTTTTTTTTGGTTTTTCGAGACAGGGTTTTTCTGTAGCTTTGTCGCCTGTCCTGGAACTAGCTCTTGTAGACCAGGCTGGCCTTGAACTCCCAGAGATCCGCCTGCCTCTGCCTCCCGAGTGCTGGGATTAAGGGCTTCTCTGTAGCTCTGGGGCCTGTCCTGGAACTAGCTCTTATAGATCAGGCTGGCCTCGAACTCACGAACTCACAGAGATCTGCCTGCCTCTGCCTCCTTGTTTGTTTTGTTTGGAGGAAAAAGCATTTCTCTGTGCAGCTCTAGCTGTCCTGGAATTCACTACGTAGTTCAGGCTGGCCTTGATCTCAGAGATCTGTCTGCCTCTGCCTCCCTAGTGTGGAGATTAAAGTGGGATTAAAGGTGGGTGTGTGCCACCACTCAGGACTTGTTCACCTTTAATCCCAACACTCGGGAGGCAGAGGCAGGCGGATCTCTGTGAGTTCGAGACTAGCCTGATCTACAAGAGCTAGTTCCAGGACAGGCTTGATAGCTACAGTGAAACCCTGACTTGAAAAACAAAAACAAGGGGCTGGAGAGATGGCTCAGAGGTTAAGAGCATTGCCTGCTCTTCCAAAGGTCCTGAGTTCAATTCCCAGCAACCACATGGTGGCTCACAACCATCTGTAATGGGGTCTGGTGCCCTCTTCTGGCCTGCAGACATACACACAGACAATAATATTGTATACATAATAAATAAATAAATATTTTTAAAAAAAGAAAAACAAAAACAAACAAAGAAACAAAAAATAATTCTCCTTTCCCAGGACTGTAGAGATGGCTCAGTGGTTCTAAGAGCACTGGTTGCTCTTCCAGAGGACCTGGGTTCAATTCCCAGCACTTACATGGCTGCTAACAACTGTCTGTAACTCCAGTTCTGGGAGATCCAACACCAAGGCACATAAAAATACATTTTTACATCACTCGGGAGCCAGAGGCAGGTAGATTTCTATGAGTTTGAGGCCAGCCTAATCTACAAGAGCTAGTTCCAGGATAGCTAGAGCTGTCACACAGAGGAAATCCTGTCTCAAAAAAAGATACATTTTAAAAAATAGATACAAAAAAATATTCTCCTTTCCCTCTATTTTTTGATACACAGTGTATAGCCACGCTGCCCTGTCTTTTGTGGAACCCCACTTCATTCCAGCAGTTTCCTAGTGTATTTCCTTGAGGTCTAGTGGGGTAAGCCACACTTGCCCATTCTAGTTCTTTCCCCAATTCATACTTCCAACCCCGCTCAGGAAGAGGTCTGACAGGTGGCTTTGAACACCTGGATGTGTAACTGCATCTCTGCAGCTGCGAGACATCAGCCTTGAGAGCATAGAAATCCCACTCTTCCCCTCCAGGTTAACCAGACACTAGGAAAACACACAGCCTTGGAAAACAGTTCCCTGAGACTGCCCCCAAGACAGGAAGATGGTAGCAGCCCCTGAGGTCTGTCGGTAAGCAACAGACAAGAAAGAAAAGATGAGGCTACGGCTAGTGAAGTAGCTGCACAGCTCATAACCATGAGGGGTTCTTCCCAGACTGCACAGCAGAAGCATTAGTCTCCCAGGTGAAAGGACTGTCAGTCAGCACAAGACACCCCAAGAACAAGTTCTCAGCACAGCGGACATTTGTTTGCTTCAGAGGGACAAAGAGCAGGGAACAAGGGAACAAAGACAGAAGATAGAGGAGGAGGGAGAACGGGAAAGGAGCAAGGGGAGGGGAAGGGATATTTGCGTCAAAGGGACAAAGGACTGCCTCTGGATAGAGAGGAGACAGGTGCAGCCCACAGGCAAATGGCAGTTTATAAAGGTAAAAGGGGAAACCCTGTGTTAGGACGAGTTGGTTATGACAGGGCATGTTAACTAGAATCGCAAAAAGGGAGCTAGCTGTACTTTGATAGCTAGACCTCAGTAGTCAGCCTGAGGAGAAGTGGATAAATAAGGGAATGGACCTTGGTGCTAGCTTTAGGAATGTAATCAAATGGTTTAGCAAAGTAGAGGGAATGCGGGAGAAGGGTAAGAGGCAAAAATCTGTTGGTGCCATGTTTGTTGTGCCCGGGACTGCTAGAGCCCTTCCTTCACCAGGAATAATGGAATTGGTGTATGTCCCGTTAAGCCGCTGAAGATGGAGCACTGGGGTGAACCTAGAAGCTCTTGTTCAGGAAAATGCTGAGTAAGAATGGAAAAAGTGCCAGGCAGTGCTGTCCCATGCCTTTAATCCCAACACACAGCAGGCAGAGGAAGTTGGATATTTTGTGTGTTCAAGGTCAGCCTGGTCTACAGAGTGAGTTCCAGGATGGCCAAGGCTACAACACAGAAACCCTACCTTGAAAAACCAGAAAAAAAAAAAGAATGGAAAAAGAGGAGAGGGATGGAAGGGTATGGCACAGGAGGAAAAATTAACACTGAGATGTTGAATATGGAAACCTATTATTTTATGACACACACACACTTGGAATTACCTTAGACGGGATTATGCTCCTTCCAGAAGCCACAAGCTGCCAAGTGAAAAGCCCAGTGTTAGTTAAAGAGAAGCACACCTCAAGTTGTTGGTCAGAGGTGTCCTCGAGACCCCCGAAAACAGTACTAGCCATTGACATTGCTCTTGGTTGTCCACCAGAACTTGATGGTAAAACACTATTGTCGGAGACACCATGTACATTGGCCACAGGATGTGGAGCAATCAAGTTGCTGCTACCCAGGAAGCCTCATCCCTGTTGACTAGCTTTTGTAATGGTAGAAGATGATACACAGGCTACTGGGGTGGAGGTGGGGGTGTCAGTGGTTTTACCTAGCAGGGAACCCTATGAATTACAGTAATGTCTGGCATGACAAAATATGTCTATGGGTTCAATGGTGGCACAAAGTTCCAGCAGTAACCAATTGCTTTCTGCTTGGATTTAAGGCCCACTCCATATAAATAAACACATGGCTGGTACTGTAAATCTGGACAAGAACCCATAGCTGGGGAGCTCGTAGGCCCCTGGCGTGAGCTTACTATTATTATTCTGCTAAATGAACACAGTATCAAACTGCCCTCTAAATTCAAATCTCTCTCCTTACAGATTAGTGCAGCTCTCAGGTTTCCTTAGAGAAGTTTCTATGTGTGGACAGTGGTTTAACACAAGAACTCACAAGTGCTCAAAATGCAGAGAACAAGTGTCAGTGGAGTACTGAGCCACACACAGATGAACATCTAACACACACACACACACACACACACACACACACACACGTACAGAGCTCAGGAAGCATCCTGGTAGAAAGAGTAGAACAAATGTAAGAGTCAGAAGTTGAAGAGAACGCAAGAAAAATGTCTTGTGAACATGACAGTCCTGTGAACTCATGAACTCACAGCAATTGTGGTTGCCTGCACAAAATCAAGGCAGCCAACATTCCAGCATGTAGTGGGAAGGTGTTCACGAGCTTCCACCCCTAAAAGAGGAGCCACTGAGAGCTGATGGGTTCTGGAGGAGGGGGAGTCACTTTCCTTTAAGGATGAAGTCCCTGGCAGGTCAATCATGCTTCAGTGACTAGTCCCACATTCAGGAGTAAACGGACAGTCAATTGAATGCAATGAGATTTTGTTTTGTGTTTTGATTTTTGCAGACAGGGTTTCTCTGTGTAACAGTCCTTGGCTGTCCTAGAACTCTCTTTGTAGACCAGGCTGGCCTTAAACTCACAGAGATCTGCCTGACTCTGCCTCCTGAGTGCTGGGATTAAAGATGTGCACCACCACTCCCTGGTCCAACAAGTTATTAAAAGAAGAAAGTCAGGCGGTGGTGGTGCACACCTTTAATCCCAGCACTTGGGAGGCAGAGACAGGTGGCTCTCTGAGTTTGAAGTCAGCCTGGCCTTCAGAGCAAGTTCCAGGCCATCCAGAGCTACAGGGAGAAACCCTGTCTTGAAAAACCAAAAATAAACCGGACAGTTGTGGCACATGCCTTTAATCCCAGCACTTGGGAGGCAGAGGCAGGTGGATCTCTGTGAGTTTGAGGCCAGCCTGGTTTAAAAGAACTAGTTCCAGGACAGGCTCCAAAGCTACAGAGAAATCCTGTTTAGAAAAACAAAACAAAAATAAATAAATAAATAAATA
>NW_026067973.1:1736018-1774181 GCF_014885135.2 Alexandromys fortis
ACAATGTCCTTTTTTCACTTTCTTGATGGTACCCTTTTTTTTGGTACAAAATTTTTACTATTTATTTTTAATAATTAGATTATGAAGCCTGTTATGGTGGCATCTATATCCCTAACACAGGTGGCTGAGGCATCAGAGCTCAAGTTTGAGGGCACCGGGAGTAAATGAAACTGTCTCAAAGTATAAAGAAATAGAAAGAAAATTAAAGTGAAAGCTGAGTGTGATGGAACATGCTTTAATCCCAGCACTCAGAAAGTGAGTTTGAGCCAGCCTGGTCCAATCCAGGTCAGCCAGGGCTACATATGAGACCTCCTTTCAAAAAATAAAAATCTGAAGCCATTGTTTTGGGCAAAGCTCCTATAGCAGACCCAGACAAATGTTGGATTCATGGATCAATTATCATGTAGTACCCCAGATATTATGTATCAATTTTGTACAAATAAAAATGGGTCATTCATACTAATGTTCCAGTTTACCAAGTTGAAACTAAGTTGCTATCTGACCTTTCTGAGAAACAGAAGGATACAAGGGAGCAAAATGTACCAAGCAGGCCAGTTGTAAGCTTGATAACAAAACTTCTAATACACGACTGATCTGCCTGCTTTATTTTTGCTTCCTTCAGCATCTTATCTCTATATAACTAACCTCCTCTGCTTGGCTTATTGGAACACTTGTTCCATTTTATGAGGTCCTCATTGAAAATGGTTTTTTTTGGTTTGTTTGTTTGTTTTTTTCGAGACAGGGTTTCTCTGTAGCTTTGGAGCCTGTCCTGGAACTAGCTCTGTAGACCAGGCTGGTCTCGATCCGCCTGCCTCTGCCTCCCAAGTGCTGGGATTAAAGGCGTGCGCCACCACCGCCCGGCCCTCCTCATTGAAAATGAAAAAGAAAAGTCTTCAAGGGCCAGTGAGATGGTTCAGTGGGTAAAGGAGCTTGCAAGGAAAGTGTAGCAATCTGAGTTAGACCCTTGTAACCCACCTATAAAGGTGGAAGGAGAGAACGTAAAGTTGTCCTCTGACCTACAGACTAACCGACAGACAGACACACGTATGCATGCATGCACACATGCACACACGCATACATGCACCCAAGCACACATGTACCCAAATACATTAAAATTTGAAGTAATTAAGATTTTAAAACTAAATGTTTTAATTAAAAAATATTTATTGGGGCTGAGGAGGTAGCTAAGTTGGTAAAGTGTTTGCCGTGCAAATGTGAGTTCAAATCACCAGACCCATGTAAATGTGGGGTAGATGTGGTGCACACCTTTAATTCCAGTGCTCGGGATGCTGAACTATGGAATCTTCAGTCCAAGCTGACCATATGAACTGTGAAGCTCGCGGTTCAAGAAAGCCCCGGTCTCCAAAAGTTGATGCAAGGTAGAGAGCAACTGAGGAGGATGCTCAGCTGACAACCTCTGACCTCCAAAGACAAGCATCTCCATGCAAAAAATAAAGTATTCATTTTGTAATTTTGACTTTTGGCAATGGTAATTTATATAATTTTCCCAACAATCCTATGGAAAGATTGCTGTTAATGTTTCTATTTTATAGTTGAAGCCAGAGGCCCAGAGAAATTAGTTAATTTTCTCAAGTTCACATAGCTAATGAATTGTGGAGCTAGGATTTGAACCTAGTTAATCTGGTTCTGAACTTGACAAAATGCCTGAGCTAATGAGAAGGGAAAAACCAGTGAATATATACCTTGAAGGAGAGGCAAAACTGCAGACAATGCAAGTTCAGGAGTAAGCCGTGACAACAGGCCTTGCTAAGGAGCCGCAGCTGGGTGGGGAAGGGTGGAGTGAGCAGGAAGATTGAAACTGAAAGCTGAGGCAGGAGACTGGCTGCTGGGTAACGCGAGTGAGCTGACCTGAAACTTTGGACTCTGCCAGACAAGGAATTCACGAATACTTGATGTCTGGAAGTCAGTAGAGTGAATCTCGGTTGCTAAGGTTGATTTAAAATCTAGGAG
Organism: Alexandromys fortis; assembly: GCF_014885135.2. Taxonomy (NCBI): domain Eukaryota; kingdom Metazoa; phylum Chordata; class Mammalia; order Rodentia; family Cricetidae; genus Alexandromys; species Alexandromys fortis. The sequence continues at coordinate 1,737,990 of NW_026067973.1, forward strand.
CAGTAGGGCAGTGGTGGTGACCTATGTGGGGTTGGTGGTGGCAGCACACACCTTTAATCCCAGCACTCTGGAGAGGCAGGTAGATCTCTGTAAATTCGAGGCCAACCTGGTCTACAAAGTGAGTTCCAGGACAGCTAGCACTACATAAAGAAACTCTGAATTGAATAATAATAATATAAAACCTGAGAACTGCATATTTGATACTTACCTGGGGTGGGTTTCTATGATCTAGGTTCTTTGCAATAGGGCTGTGCCTTCTCAGGATTTCAAGCTAGGCAGGGCTGATAAGGATTCTAGAACATCCTCAGCACGGGGTTCATTGACGAAGTCTCAGCACAGGGTTCATTAATGAAGTCTCAGCATACCCCACCCTTGCAGTAATTTTTTTTTATTTGCCAGTTTTTATTTTTTTATTTTTTATTTTTTTCCTTTTTTTTCTTTCTTTCTTTCTTTATTTATTAAATATTTCTGTCTCTTCCCCACCTCCGCCTCCCCTTTCCCTCCCCCTCCCCCAATCCGTTCCCCCTCCCTCGTCAGCCCAAAGAGCAATCAGGGCTCTCCGTCCCGTGGGAAGTCCAAGGAAAACCCTCCTCCGTCCAGGTCTCGTAAGGTGAGCATCCAAACATCCTAGGCTCCCACAAAGCCACTACATGCAGTAGGATGCAGTAATTTTTTTAAAGTACATTTTTCAATATGGTTCACTTATTTTTATGCACATGATGTTCTGCCCACATGTATGTCTGAGTCAGATGCCCTGAAAATGAACTTACAGTTGTGAGCTGTCATGTGGGCACTGGGAATTGAACCCAGATTCTCTTAGAGAATAGCCAGTGCTCTTAACCAGTGAGCCATCTCTCTAGCCCTTGCTTTGTTTGTTTGAGACAGCATCTCACTGTGTAGCTCTGACTGACCTGGAACTCACTATGTTGACCAGGCCGGTCTTGAACTCACAGAGATCCATCTGCCTCTGTCTCTGAGTGCTGAGATGGCCACCAAGCCCCATGCAATTTTTCCTTTTTTTTTTTTTTTTTTTTTGGTTTTTCGAGACAGGGTTTCTCTGTGGTTTTGGAAATTTTTCCTTTTTTGATGCATTCTTGCACCTACTCTGTTTGCATATGTGGAAGTCAGGGGGACAACTTTCAGAGAAGGTTCTCTCCTCCTACCACACGGATCCCAGGGGGCCTTTCTCAGCTCCTCAGACTGGACGGTTGAAGCCTTTACTGCCTGAGCTTGCACCTTTAAATTGAACTTAAATTTTAATTCAATTGGACTGAAAATGTAATTCTGTGACAGAACTATTGCCTAACACCTATAAAGTCCTGGGTTCTAGCCCTAATAAGGCAAAACAGCAATAAAACTCTCAAGAATAGATGCTTATCGCCAGGGTGGCTGTGGAGCACATTTTTAATACCGGCATTCAGGAGGCAGAGGCAGGCATATCTCTGTGAGTCAGAGGCCATCCTGGTCTACAGAGTGAGTTCCAGGACAAGCACCAAAGCTACACAGAGGAACCCTGTCTGGAAAAACAAAACAAATAAATAAGTTAAATAAAAATTAAAACAATAGACGTTTACTAAGTAATAAAAAGAAGGCAGGCAGGGTGGCTCACATGTGTAATCCCAGCACTAGAGAGACTGAGGAGGAGCAGTGCTTGAGCTACACAGCCTACGCTACAGAGTGAGTAGGAGCTAAAAGAAACGGGACGTGCTGGAGAGATGGTTCCGCTCTTTCAGAGATCCCACGGCTGTTTCCCATCATTCATACGGGCGGTCCACAACTGCTTGCAATTCCAGATCTAGGAAATCTGATGCCTTCTTCTGGCTTCCACAGGCCTCAAACTCACAGAGGTTCGGAGGCCTCCACCTCCCGAATTCTGTGATTAAAGGGGTGAACCCCCATGTACCCTGAACTCAGGTTCTTATGCTTGCGCGGCGAGCACTTTACCCGTTATCTGTCTCCCTATTCTCCACTGTGCTTTCTTTCCGGCCACAAAGAAATTAGGCTTCCTGCAGCCAGCTCCAATTGGATTCCATCTTTCTGGGCTTGTGGTTTTCAATTGCCTGAAGTTTAAACAGAAAGAACTAGATGGCCCTAGGAAAGCACTCAAGTTTAACACGTGTACTTCAGGCTTCTACCAGCAGGTGTCTCTGCAGACAAGGGAGAGGATTCTTTTGCTTTTCCAGTTTTACTGGGGCCTGACCAGTAACAAAAAAGACAGCTCAGCTCTTGAAGAAGCTGGTCCCAGCAGCAGTAAATGTGCTTGGCCATCAGCTGGAAACGCCGGTAGAAGACCCGAGTAACAACCGCGCAGTGCAAGAAGCCGAGCATCAAGCTTAGGCAGGAAAACAGGCGAAGGTTTGAACAGGAATACTTGGGATCCGGAGGCAATTCCCAGGCAGGTACAGTGCACTGGAGACACTTTGGCTAGTACAGAGGTGAAGAGAACTAGGTGCAGAGCCAGAGACACAAAGGAAAACTCCCAAATATGCCTTTATTTTCTGTGAAATGTCCTGACTTCCTAGAATCTTAGGTACACTTTTATATTTAAGAAGAAAAAGGATCTAAATACTCAAGCCTTTAGCTGGGCATGGTGGCACACACCTGTGATCCCAGCACTTGGAAGACAAGAGGGTTAGAAAGTTAAAGTCATCTTGGCTACTTAGTAAGTTCAAGGAGAATCTGGGCTATGTAAGACCTCGCCTCAAACAAACCAATAAACCCTCCCAGAAGACTGGGGATGTGTATCATCCAGCAAAGTACTTGATATATAAGAATACCAGCCAGGCCTGAGTTTGATCCTGTAGGAACCCACTTGGCAGTGTATGTTTGTAATTCTAATTCTGGGGTAGCAGAGACAAGGAGGGTGCCCATGGCTTGTTGGTCAGCCAGTCTAGGTAAACCAGCAAGCTCCAGGTTTTCTTTTTTTTTTTTTTAAATATTTATTTATTTATTATGTATACAATATTCTGTCTGTGTGTATGTCTGCAGGCCAGAAGAGGGCACCAGACCTCATTGCAGATGGTTGTGAGCCACCATGTGGTTGCCGGGAATTGAACTCAGGACCTTTGGAAAAGCAGGCAATGCTCTTAACCACTGAGCCATCTCTCCAGCCCCCTCCAGGTTTTCCAAGAGACCCCATCTCTCACACAACAAGGCAGAGGGAGAGATTGACGAAGATGACTAACAATGCCCTCTGGCCTCTACACATAAATGTGTACACAACAATACACACTAAATAAATAAATAATAAAACAAAACCAATATGCCCAGACTTCTCCAGGATTGGCGGGACAAGCTTGCACTTGTCAAATTCAGGAGGATAGTAAGCTTGAGGCTAGCCTCAGGTATATACCAAGACACCCTGTTTCAAAAAGCCAAAGACAAGCCCTGGGGGGCAATGCCTGCCTTTAGCCCCAGCACTCTGGAGGCAGAGATAGGAGAATCTTTGTAAATTCAAGACCAGCCTGGTCTACAAAGTCAGTTCCAGGTCAGCCAGGGCTACATAGTGAGACCTTGTCTCAAAACAAACACATACACAAAGCCCAAAACAAAATAAAAAACATTAAAATATCAAGTAGTTACACTTTTCATTTGGACAAAAGAGGAAAATTACAAAGAATAGAAAAGTTTTGTTGGTTTTTTTTTTTTTTCTCAAGATAGGGTTTCTCAGTAGCTATGTAGCCAGTCCTGGAACTTGCTCTGTAGACCAGGCTGGTCTCGAACTCACAGAGATTCACCTGTCTCTGCCCCCTGGGTGCGGGAATTAAAGCTGTGCAATACCACCCAGGTTTGCTTCCAGTCCTGCCCAAGGTTCAACCAGTCCTGCTTCAACTTTCAGACTGGGTGTCACTGTGCCCTACAGGTTTTCTAAGTTTACATGTATTAGTATTCAGGCTCAGTATCTTCCTCTAATAAATGAATAAACCAACCTTTGGGGGTTACCTTGCTAGTGGTTGTTTTTGCAGTGCTGGGAGTATGTACAGATCCAGGCCCTTACACATGCAAAAGCCGTCTCCTCACTGAGGTACATTCTAGCTTCCAACTTTGGTTTTCTATAGAATATCATGGAGTATTCAGTAGGGGAAAGAATCCGCCCAGGCAACTTTTCCCCACAAACATGTATGTACCTTATGCTGAGGTTTCCTCAATGATCTACTCTCAAATGTTTATGCTATAAAACCTTTTCTTAAAGCCAGGCATAGTGGCCCAGGTAGTAAATTCCTTGTTTCAAAATTAGCAGAGTAAAAACACAGCAACGTTGGGTTTGAGAGATGGATTTTCTGAGTAAAGTGTACATGTCAACTATCTGTTACCGTGTCAGCTGCTCCCAGAGGTGTCCAGTGACTGGACCCTCCTAAGGTCCCAGAGATCTGAAAATCCATGAGGCAATATGGTGAGGACACACACAGAGGCCAAGTGGACCTTTGAAAATGGCCAAGCATGCTAGGTGAGGTGGGGGTAGCCCTCACAGAGGAGCTGGGTTTGGTTTCTAGCATGCACATGGTTGCGGCTCATGACCATCTGTAACCCCAGTTCCAGGGGACTCAATGCCGTTTTCTAGCTTCTGCAGGCACATGGGGTCCATATACACACATGCAGGCAAAATACTCATAATATTTTAAAATTAGGCCGGCCCTGAACATATGGCAACCCTCCTGTCTCAGCTTCCCAAGTGCTTATGGACCATTCCTGACACAGGTCCTCAGATTTTGTACCATTTATAGAAGGCAAACTTCCTTTTGAGAAGCTATGAATTGAACTTAGGGTCTCATATATGCTAGGCAAACACTCTACCACAGAGTTATATTCCTGTCCCTTTATTTTTCAGTTACATTTGTTCATTTATTTGTTTGCTCGTGTGTTTGTGTGTGTCCTCCTGTGCAAGCCATGGTACACGTGGAGGTCATCAAACAACTGGCAGGAGGAGTTGGTGCTCTCCTTCCACCATATGGATCCCAGGGATCAAATAGGTATCATCAGGCTTGCCAGCAAGCACCTTTACCCCTGGGCCCATTCATGTCTCTGGGATTTCAGCAACCCAAGTCATTCCTCTACCAAAAGCAGGGATACCCCTACTGCAACAATTCAGGAGGGCAGTGATGTTCTCTCCTAGTGAAGAGCAAGTCCCCTGGGGGTGTTTTATAAGCAAAGCTGTCACAGGCCCTTCACTGAGCTGTAATGTCTGCTGCTCAGATACTTCTGATGGCCCTGTCTTGCTTCTAGGAACCCTCAACCCCTCTTCACTTTCAATCAGTGTTCACAGGACACTCAGCTTCTAAAGAGAAGAGCTTCCTATGGTCCTGTTTCTTTTGGGACTGTGTCAAGGAAAGACAACATGGAGGGAGCACACGGCAGAGCAAAACTCTTCATTTCATGGCTAGGAAGCAAAACAAAGAGCGAGGGAGGCTAATTTCCTAATCCCACAATTCCTTCTAAAGACTTGCTTTCTGATCACCTAAAGCCCTCCCGCCAGGTCCCACCACTTAATAAAGTTTCTACAATCTCTCAATAAAGCTAAGTTGGGGACCAAGCCTTTAACATATGAGCCTTTAGGGGTGCATTCCAAATGAAAACTTCTATACTAGGTTGAATGCTAGCTCAGTCACGCTGACGTAAGAAAGACATTTTTCCTCCTGGCTTCTTCCCTCATAAGGATTATAACAATCGGGGAAAGAAGCCCCAGACACGGGCTCAGGAGTTTGATTCCATTTCTCGCACTTGCTTTGTGACCTTGGACAATTCCCTAACTCCCCTAAATCCCTCCATTTCTCATTTTCTTATCGGCAGAACTCAGTTTATTATATAATGTCTCTCCGGAGGTTGTTGTGAGCCGTTTTCTTTTCCTTTCTTTTGTTCTGAGACAGGGTTTCTCTGTGTAGTCCTGGAACTTGCACGGGCCTTGAAGTTAGAAGTCAGCCTGCCTCTGCCTCTCAAGTGCTGGGAATAAAGGTGTGTGCCCCCACTGCCCCACTTGTTGTGAGTCTTAAGTGATTTCATATGTGTATACTGTGCAGTTCAGTGCCTGGCAAACGTTATTGTCATTCTTCTTCTGTGGTGTTAAGGCTTGAACCCAGGTCTCTGAGCATACCACAGCAATGTTAGCTCAGTCTTTGGTCCTCAATAGTCTTCATCTAAACTATTTGTCTTTTTCTTTGGTCACTTTTTTTTTTTTTGGTTTTTCGAGACAGGGTTTCTCTATGTTTTTTTTTGGAGCCTGTCCTGGAACTAGCTCTTCTAGACCAGGCTGGTCTCGAACTCACAGAGATCCGCCTGCCTCTGCCTCCCGAGTGCTGGGATTAAAGGCGTGCGCCACCACTGCCCGGCTCTTTGGTCACTTTTGATGAATTTGTTCATGACTTCAGTTTTTCTGTTTTCTTCTCACCTACCTTCTGGCCCCAATCCACAAAGGCGAGGGACATACATGACACAGTACCTGGCTATCCTACACTCACTGCTAGGGAACCAGCGAGATAGGTCCCTTTGGAAACTAAAGCAATGCTCCATTTTTTTCTAGGTCCTCCTCAATGCTTTCTTGGTGGGGGCAGGGGTTGTGGGTGGAGGTGAGATGGGGTGGCAGGGGTGGGAGGGTGGGAAGAATAAAAGAATTAGAATAGGATGAGGATGGGGATGCAGCTCAGTTGGTAAGACTGATTGCATGGTAGAGCACGCACCAAGTCCTGAGTTCGATAGCCAGCACCACGTAAGCAGGCAAACAGGTACACACCAGTAAACCCAGCACTTGGGAGGTGTAAGCAGGGAGGGTCACCCATTCAAGATTGCCCTTGGATACACAGGGAGTCTGAAGTTACCTTGTACTAAATGAGACCTGGCTTAGCTGGGCATGGTGGCCGAAGGCCTTTCATTTCAGAGACGGAGGCAGGTGATCTTTGTGAGATTGAGACCAGCCTGGTCTACCTATCCAGTGCACAGCCACTGACAAGAGTGGTTTCAGAACCAATTCTCAGGCTTCAAGAGAGAAAGACTGTTTATCTTGGCTTCACCAGCATAGCTACCCCTGCCCCCCAAGGAGACGGAATATTCATTCTACGTCTAGCTCCAAAATTAAGTTATTGGTTTTGCTGAGGCAAGTAAAGACCATGAAGTGGTGAGGGTGGCTGGCCACACCCATTCATTCATCTGGGATTGAGTGATCTCACTTGATGAATAGGTTTAAGCGGCTAAGAAGCAAGGTCTACTTCATCCCTGTCCTTATTTGCTTGTAAAGGAGCCAATTAGTGTTAATTGTGTTGGCAATTTGAAACAGCCACCAGGGAACTGATCCAAGTCAATTGTGGGATGGCCCCTCCATCCCATCCTAGTCCCAGCCATTACTCATGTCAGATGAGGTTACGAAATGTCCTCTGGTCAGAGAGTAAGTACGTATTTCCCTTCTCACATACACAGGGGCCTGGATGTCAGTTTTAACTATTGCACAGGCTCGATAACACTTCCGTGCCATGGAGAGAGTATGGATAGATCAGCAGTGGACACGTGGAACACACTTTAACAGAGGAATGAATGTTCACAGCCTTCTCTCCTTTCCTAACAGGCCAAAGGCTATCTCTTGCCTTTACAGCCCAATTTCCTATCCCCACCAGAGGCAGCTAAATCAATCTACTTAATAAGGAAGGAGGAGGGGGAGGCTTGGGAACAGCCCAGGATGTGGAATGTCAGATAACTGGAGGGAAGAAAGAGGGATATGAGTTTTATTGCTGGGGTTATTAATTTGATCATCTTTAATGTCCTTGGAGAGTCATTAGTAGGGATGGAATTTATATTACTTACTTATTTTGCTTAACGGAATACTCGTCTTTAAACATGACATGGCTCTTGAGGCAATGAGCATCAGCACCTCACCGGTGCTGACCCGACGAGAGAAAAGGAGTGCAGAAATCCTGACGAACTGTTCCGAGACCGGGTGGGGGTGGGTGGGGAAGGAGGGAGGGAGGTGCAGGAAAGAAAATGACGCACCTTTTCTGGCCCTCACCCACCCAACGACTGGAATGCTTGTTTGGGCTAGGTTTATCGTCCTTGAATATGCAAACTCTAACTTCCCCATTCTTCTGTGTTCACTGACCAGTAGGTTGTACGAGGTGAACTGGGTTTTGTAAGAGTTTTGCTGAACAATTCCCTTGCCTTGCTACCAGCTTGGTTACAGTTGCTTAAATACTGTAGCTATTCCTGCCTCTGTGGCCTCCAGGGCTAAAGTGGGACAAGGCTGGTATTTTTGGTGATGAGGAAATCCTTTTAAGGGAGGTTTGGTGGTGACTGAACTGGGACACAGGTCAGAGCAGGGATCCCATCAACGAAGCAGGGGCCGTCGGAGGTTCTGGTTCCCAACCTTGCTAGGCGCGGCGGAAGCTTAGAAGTTGCTGCAGACCCTCTACGTTTTCACTGCCTGTTCTCCAGAGGGGGGCACTCGGGAGCCGGCGCCTCAGGAACAGAGACCCACGCGGGAAGGTCGAGTTCGCCCGGTGAGGTCACGGTTGCCATGGCTCCGGGCAGTGACGCGCGTCCGCACGTGACGCGCGGTTGCCATGGCGCCGGGCGCCCGGCGGCGCGGGAGCCCCGCCTCCCGGAGTGACGTCTGTCGGCAACCCCCCTCTTTCGGCCCCCCCGCGCCCCCTCCCCCCCGGCCGGCTCCCCGCGGCCCCGGAGGTTTCACTGCACAACAAGATGGCGGCGGCGGCGGCGAGCGGAGCTGGCGGGGTAGCCGTGGCCGGAGCAGGGGAAGCCGGGCCGGCCGGCCGCCTGCTACCTCCGCCCGCCGCGGGGCCCCCGGCAGCCCCCGCCGCTGTGCCCCCGGCCGCCGGCCAGCCGCGTCCCGCAGCCCAGGCCTCCCGCGGGTCGATGGCCGCTCGCATCGGCTACTACGAGATCGACCGCACCATCGGCAAGGGCAACTTCGCTGTGGTCAAGCGGGCCACGCACCTCGTCACCAAGGCCAAGGTAGTGGCTCCGGGGACCGCGCGGCTGCGGGCTGCGCTGCCCCGGGGGGCGTTGCAGGGCGGTCGGGCCAGGGGACTACGTGATTCCCGGGGGCTCGGGTCAGGGTCAGCAGCTGTGGCGGCGGGAGAAGGCAGGGACCCCACAGCGGAGCGGGCCGAGGGGGAGAGCTGAGCAACTGGGCACCTAAGGGGTCCTCGGGGCTGTGCGCAGGGTGCTAGGGGGTGACTGGAAAGGAGGCGTTGGAACTCTCAGGGGGCCGGCGGACTGCACGCCAGGAAGACTCCGGAACCAGCAATTAGGAAACCATCAGAAAATGAGGGCAGGGGCATATGAAATGTGGACCACAGGATGGGGGAGACGTTCCACTGGCCACCTCAGGTTTTCCAGAGGCTGCGGGACGGCTGGGACACGAACTGAGGGTGTGCAGTGGGTGCAAGATCCGAAGGACCTGGCACCTATGGCAGAGATAGGAATCCACGTTTGATTATTTAAGACTGATAAATGGTGTCAGTTGGGAGCCTGAGGAGCCGCGCACTTGATTATTGGAGGAGACAGTAAAGAAAACGGGGAAATACGGGGAAAAATGGAAGGGACCCATGAACAGAGATTCCAAAGGTCTGGGTTTCTGGTGGCATTAGCTAACCAAGGGTTAAACAATTTAGGATAGATGGTTTGTTGATTATTTTTTGTTGTCAGAGGGTCTGGAATTGTGGGTTTTGTAGAGCCCAGGGTGGGTTTTTCGGTCGGGATTGACACTGAAGAATTATACACATTTGGGCCCTTTGGTTCCCAAGGGATTTGAGGAGCTGTAGTAGTGAAATTGGCCAAGGTCAATTAGGAAGCCATGTATGTATATACATAAAATATTTTTCTAAGGAAATAGAGGGAGCACTTTTACATAGCCTTCTTCATTGAGAGCATCGAGGAATCCTTTAGTTTTGATGGAACTCCACCACAAAGCCCATTTGAGTTCCCAATTATCCTTCGTTCAATACGTCACTTGAATGGATACTTTTAATGGAGTCATTCATTATATTTAAAACAGTAGCTCGAGTTTTTCTTCAGCCTGGCTAATGAAAAACCTTTACAGCTTCTGCTGTTTCCTCCCCAAGCCACACCAGTTCCCCTCACCTCCTCGCCCTAGCCGCTGGTTATCTTCCCTACCTTGTTTTGGCTTTTATGGTAGTCACTCCCTATCTGGGCCTTGTCTCCTGCTTACGTGCAACCTGAAGTTCCTTCCCTCGCCTCTCTTCTCTGTCAAAGACGACTAGGGGCCCTTCTTCCTAGGGTGGCTGGGTAGGTGGCTGTGGAGGAGTGATTGGTCAGTTTCACTTCCTCTGGTGGGACCCATGCAAGCCTTTTTTGTCAGTTTTTACAAGAGGGCCTCAAGTCTTCAGAGCCAAGTGACATACTCAAGTGCGCCTCTTCTGTTGCAATCCCTCAGCCAGGCAGCTGGAGTTGGAGGCTGCTTCTCCTTTCCCCCACAGTGTGTGGAGTCCTGTTTACTGTTGACCAAGCCAAGCTTGTGTTTACAAACAATATGCCTCCGTCCTTGTTGCCTATCCTTTCCCCTCTGCTTCTGTGATTATTTTGCCCTGACCTCTGGGAAATGGACTCCACAAACATAATTGGTTGTCTGGCTATGTTTTCTATGATTTAAAGAATTTTGAATCTTCCAACTCTTAGATATACCAAAATATTGATTTAAAAAAAAATCTATGACAGGCTGGGTTGAGTGTCTTATAAACATAATTGCAAACAGTTGATTCTTGGCTTTATATATAAAAGGGACATTTCTGTCTTCAGTAGTCAGCAAAGCCAGTGCCTAATTATGGTTGGTCTGGCTGCTTTCTAGTGTGTGTGTGTATATGTGTGTGTGTGTGTGTGTGTGTGTAGAGTTTTTTTCTCTGAGACCTTGGTATCCTTTAGGACTGCAGCCTTTACAGCACTGACTTGTTTATAGACGGGTGTCACTGTTTATGCTGGTTTTTATCTTTGATCGTTTGTGGCGTGCAGTTATGCAATTCCTATGTATGGAAATATTCAGACCCGAATGAGGCTGAAATGGCCGGGACAATGAGTTGCATGTGTGGGAGAGACCATGCCAGCGTTTGTTTGTGCTTCTGTAGCAGTGTGCAGTGTCCTAGCTCCAGTTCCAAGTGCCCTATCTTTTCGCTACTTAAATGACTCTGACGACTGGAGTGAAGCTCAATTCACAAGGAGCTGTCACGTGCTCAGTGTGAACCCTGGCATATTTTGGCCTGCTCCCTGCTTACCTGGATTCATTTTGGAAGGGGTCCTTTGACACTGACAGCTGAGATGTGCCCAACAGCTGCTGGCATGCAGTGTGATGGCCTAGTAAGGCCATGGTTTGGTTATATAATGACAGGGAAGGTGCCTAGGTACTAGAAGTTGCGGGAGCCGCTGAGTCTGTTATTCAGGGCGATAGATTTTTCTCCGTATGTCCTGCAGTGGAAATCTTCTGCAGTCAGGTCAAATGGAGGCAGATGATTGTTTTTCTCTTTCTACATCTCTACAGTAGGTTATCCCCCCACCCCTTTAAAGGTGTATGATTTTTATTTCCCCCTTTCTATCTCCTTTCCTCCTTTCTGTCACTGAATGGTCTGGCTTTTTCTTCTGATGCTGGATAAAAGTCAGACCCAGATAATTCCGACGATGCCTGTGTTGGTAGGAGAGGTTAGGCAATAGGCATTTTCTGTATATCAGAGAACTATTTATGACCCCCCTCTTCCTACGTGACCCTTTCTGAGGACTAAGAAGCTAAAGCAAACTTCATTTATTGACTAAGCTACTGCACTCTGTCCAACAATAAGAGAAGCTGGCCCCTGTCCAAACCCTCTGTTAACTCAAACTTCCCAGAGTAGGACTCAGGGGCGAAGAGAAGAATGTCGAGAAAAGGAGCTCTTTTCCTATGTGCGTGTTGGTACCTTTGTAGCATGGCTTCCAGGAGCTGAGACTCGGTGCTGGCAGCACTGCAGTGTTTTGAGCCCCACTGCAGAGGGGCTCACGGGAGCGACAGGCTTTGGTCAGCAGCTCACCGCGTCTTCCTTTGTCCTACCTGCTTTGATTTCCTTTTTTTTTTTTTTTTGAGCCGCATAGCCCAAGGTTCTCTATTCTTTTGTAGAACACTATAAAGTATTAAGAGGATTTGTTTGTTTGTTTGAAATAGATTTTTCCGCTCTCCTATTACTTATAGTCTGTTTCCTGTGCCCAATTGTACCTTCAAGCTAGTTGGATGGCTGGAACAAAGAATAGATAGCTACATTTTGTGTGTATTTAAAACTACACATGACTCGGAAAGCGTTTGGCCAAAATGTTATTTCAGCATGTATCCTTCAGTCGCCTGTCACTGGTTCTTGGTAAGAGCATCAGTTTTACCCAAAACTGCCTGGTTTGAATGCTCTGCTGTTTAATGCAGGGCTGTTGTGGGCCCTGAATACTGACCTGCTAAACCTCTTTGTGCTTGGATTTCTTCATCTGCAATGGGATGGCAGGAGCACTCACCACACCAGTTTTGAGTGTTGGGAAGATTAACTGCTGTGTGTAATGCTGTCCATGTAGTGTTCGGCACTTAAGAAATAGGTAAGAAATGTCGTCATCGTTCTCAGTAAGACAAGGCCGACTAGTCCCGGGAAGAGCTCCTGACCCAAAGTGCCATTGGTTTTGGATAGGTAAACACAAGCCGCATGCTATGCTTTCATGCAAGACGCTTGCTACTACTTCAAGTGCTGCTTTAAAGTTCCTCACTGTAACACTCTAGAGTCCAAACTGGTCTGAAACTCTTGGTGATTGACCCTCTTGCCTCAGGCTCCCTGGTGTTGGGGTTATAGGCATGAACCACCACATTACCACATTGGGCTATGACATTTATTCAGAATAGTTTTTCATTATGCTTTGTTTGATTTTATTTATTTTTATTTATTTATTGTTGTTTGAGACAGAGTTTCTCTGTGTCCTGGAACTAGCTCTGGTAGACCAGGCTGACCTTGAGCTCACAGAGATCCAGCTGCCTCAGTTTCCCGAATGTTGAAATTAAAGCCACTTGCCACCACCTGGCTAAAACATTGGCTTTTTTTTTCCTTTGGAACATCTCAAAATATTTATTTATTAGAGTGCTGGGGATAGAACACTGTTACACAAGTAATTGCATCACTGAGTACGTTCTCAACCTTTTTGTTTTCCCCAGATTCTTTCCGTAGCTCAGGCTGGCCAGGAACTCACTGTGCAGCCCACAGAGGTTTTGAATTTGAAAGCTCTCCTGCTTCAGTTTCTCCTTTGTTGGATTATAGGTGTGCGCTAGCTACCACACATGATTTTTTCTTTTCTTTTAAAATTATTTTCAAATTAACTAATTAATGTGTGCCAGTGTTTTGCTGGCATGGTTGCCTCTGCACCACCTGCTACTGATGCCCCTGGAGGCCAGAAGAAGACATCAGATCTCCTGGAACTATTGTAAGCCACCAGCCTTATGGGCATTGGGAATCAAACCCTGGTTCCCTGGAAGAGTTTCCTGTGCTCTTAACCACTGAGCCATCTCTACAATTATATGATTACTTTTATTTTTTTGAAGCATGGTCCTATGTAGCCCAGTGTGGCCTCCAATTCACCATCCTCCTGTCTTCTTTGGAGTGTTGGGATTACATGAAGCCCCTCACCTGGCTCAAATTTTCATTGTTTTTTGTAATTAATTTTTGTCATACTGACGATGGAACAGGTTTCTGGTTTTTGTTTGTTTTTTTGCACATCACCTTTTCTTCAGAGATTCACTTAAATTCTATGGAGAATATGGAAAATGTTCCTACACGTTTGTAGCTGGCTGTAGTCACACACGCCTGTAATCCCAGCACTTGGGAGGCTGAGGCCTCTAGAGGATCATGAGTTTGAACCAAGTTCAGGTTGGTCCTCATGTATACCAGGCAAGTATTCTACTATTGAGGATATATCCTCAACTTAGGATTTTAAAATTTAAATGTGTCACAGAGAAAACATTTTTCCCTAAGTCTTCATTCCGAAGCCTGTGAGCATACACATTTGTGCAAGGTGTGTTTTACTGCACACTCTGCTCACAAGGACTCAAAGCCTGAATTTTGTCTTTAAAGAAGAGTTTAATGAAGCTTGCTCGTGCATGTGCCCTTTAGGAAGTGGGAGCAGGGCCACTAGTAAATAGAAGAAGAAAGATACTGAAACCAACTTTTTGCATGCCATACGTGAGATGATAGTTGCATCCCTAGACAGTCTAGAGGTGACTGCTGAAGGGTGACTAGGTTCATTTTGGTCTCCGTGTAATGGGGTTCCTTTTTTGCTTGAGCCTTTGTGAGTTGCTAAGGCCAATTAGGACTAGTCTTTGCAGAGCCAGAGCACCAGGATTCCACTTTCAGCATCAAAGATGTTTATTTTAACATTCTGACTTTGGTGCCAACTCCCTAGAAAGTCATAGATCTGGCTCAAGCCAGAGGCGCCCAGACCAGTTGTCTCTGGGCCAGAAGTGCTGGTTCGTTTCCTAAGCATCAGTCTGGCTAGTGTGTTTTGGTGCATGGCATAAAAGAGAACAAAGTCAATGCTTTGAAAATAGAAAGAAATGTTCTTTATTCGTAGAGGCTCTGAAATTGTAAAAGGTACCTAAGACATTTCTGCTAAGAGTGAAATCTTCCCCATACCCATTCACTCATTCATGCAGGTTGTTTGATGGACTCTAGCTTTGGAATACACTACTTAAAAAGGGGGACACGCACTCACACACACACACACACACCACACACAAACAAAAACTCAACCTTTATCTTGGAACTTACTTTTATTTCTTTATTTTGAAAAAAAAGTCTTGCTATGTAGACTGGCTTGCCTTGAACTCGTAGAGATCAGTTTGCCCCCAGTGCTGGAATTAAAGGCATGCTCAAACACACTTAGATAGAATTTACTTTCAAATAGTTGGAGATAGGTAAGAGCCCTGCAAAACAATAAACAGACAAAAACATCAGTACCAAGAGAAAATGAATGGGCTAGAGACTAGGAGAAGGATGCACCTTCAGGTAGGCCATAGAAAGCAAGATGGGCCGGGCGATGGTGGCGCACGCCTTTAATCCCAGCACTCGGGAGGCAGAGGCAGGTGGATCTCTGTGAGTTCGAGACCAGCCTGGTCTACAGAGCTAGTTCCAGGACAGGCTCCAAAGCCACAGAGAAACCCTGTCTCGAAAAACCAAAAAAAAAAAAAAAAAAAAAAAAGTAAGAAAGCAAGATGGTACTTTAGCTGACGATGGGGAAAATCCAACTTTGAAAGACTGAGAAAACAGAGCATTCTAACTGGACAAGAGGAATGTCAAGGCAAAGACCCTGGAGACCGAAAGGACCACCCAAAGATTAGATCTGAGGCACGTGTCTAGGACTTTGGTGGGTAGAGTAGTAGGGATGAGTTCAGACAGGGAGATAGGCCAGATTCTACAGGTCTTCTCCTAAGCATTATGAAATTGGCTATGACCAGGAGTTGGCATCAGATTGCAGCATAGCCGAGCACAGATAACTTTGGTTGGTGTAATTTCAAAATTCCATGATGATTATTTTATGGCTAAGAGGAAAAAAAGTCATGTCATGCTGCTTATTTTTTGAGGCAGTGAAAGTTGTCAAATTTAACAGCATAGATTTTTTTCACTCTATTAGAGAACGTCATACATTTTGCATACTAAACATGATCAGCCAACAAATCCTTGTTGAATTGGGCACAGAAAGGACTTCTAGATGTTCCATTCAAATTCATTTCTACTGTCCAGAAAGACACAACAGAATTTAGAGTCTCAGTTAAAGAAATGTTTACTCAGTATGTGCTGGGGGTGGGTCATGCATATTA
Organism: Alexandromys fortis; assembly: GCF_014885135.2. Lineage (NCBI taxonomy): Eukaryota > Metazoa > Chordata > Mammalia > Rodentia > Cricetidae > Alexandromys > Alexandromys fortis. Next base: position 1,753,801 of record NW_026067973.1, read on the forward strand.
TCGTACATGTGTAGAGGGCAGAGGATCACTTGCAGGAGTTGGTTCTTCCTCTCTTTGCACTCTTTGAACTCTGGGAATTGAATTCGGGTCCAGACTCTCTGGCCCTGAGTCTCAGATTTTAATGGATTGTTAAGATCATTTAGAGCACTGTGCATTAGATTCATGGTGTCTTCTGTAAATTTTCCTCTTTCCCATTTTCCTAGAGAGCTATAGCCAGTTTGAAGATTGTTGGACTTAGACTCTAGATATCCCAGACTTCTCAACTCATAGAAAATAGTGCCTTCACGCTATGAAAATTCGCTTTTTGATTAGCAGAATAACACATACATACCAACCAAAGTTGAAGATGTTTACTTTATGAAAGCAATCCTTCAAAGTGAGATATCGTGAAACATTTCCGAGTTGGAAGGTTAACCATGCCAACACGGTCCACACCTGTCTCGTCATCCTGCCTCTTTGGCATCCTAGCTTCCTGCCTGCAGTCCTCGGCCGATTTGCCTTTAAATCTCACTCAGTCCTCAGTGCCCCTTTTTTGTTTGCTTGTTTTCCAAGACAGGGTTTCTCAGTGTAACAGTCCTGTCTGTCCTGGAACTCACTCTGTAGACCAGGCTGGCCTTAAACTCAGAGATCCGTCTGCCTCTGCCTCCCGAGTGCTGGGATTAAAGGTGTGCGCCACCACTGCCCAGTTCAGTGCCCACTATTCATGACAGATGCAAAGGAAATCAAAAAGAGAAGGGCATAGATGTAGGAGAATGACCACAATCATGTGTACAACTTAGTTTTCTTGTGTCACTGTATGGAGTGCACTTCTAGGGAACACAGCTAGCTCTGCTCAGGTTGGCTTGATCCTCCTGTGAAGGGGACTTTCTTGGATGATCGTTCCTCACCGGCCAGACCACTCCCAGTCACCATGCACCACCTTACAACTAGATACATACTTACCTTGTGATATGGGTAAGAGCAAGAGAACTATTTATCTACGTTTTTAATTTGGTTCTTATTTCTGGCCTGAGTGGTACCTGTTCTCTGTGAGACTGTCCCTCACCCATCAGGTGGTCCCCTGGCCTCTTCTAATACAGAGTGTACTGGTAGAATTGGAGTGTCCTGTGGATGACTTATGATAGCATCCAGAGGCTGAAAATTATATATAGTCTCCTGGGCTTTTGTCCTTGCATAATAAATCATTGCTAACTAAATAGCCAAGGCAGTGTCACTGTGAAGCCCCAGCATCTATGATGAACGAGCTGGAAAGGCCTGTGTTTAGATCTGTTCAGAGTAGAATTCTATCAGCTACCACAGAACTGTTGGATGAGTCGTCGTGAAGTTATTTTAGTAACGTATTCAGTTCAGCAAGCGTGTGACCCATGGTAGACAAGGACTCTACCTCTCAAAATGCAGCTTTCAAAGAGGTAGGAATCAGCTGGACGCGGTACTACACACCTGTAATCCTAGTGCTTTGGAGTTGGAGGTGGGGAGATTAGCAGTTTGAGGTCAGCCTCCCCTAGTGGAGTACAGGCTAATCCAGACTACCTGAGACCATTTCTAAAAGTAAAAAAAAAAAAAAAAAAGTAGGGATTAGATTATGAGTACTTTACCACATTTCCCAGAGAGTTAATAGGAAAGAGGAAAGACCCCTTTGCCCTTTGCCTCTTTAGATTGTCTGTGTGGGCAGGGCTTACTCAGATGGGGAATTTTGGCTAGTTAGTTCAAGTTAAGTTTAGGTTTTGATTAAGAAGTTCTGCCCAGTTTCAGCTCTAGCACCTGCTTGCCAGCCTTGAGTCCCCATGCTTCTCCTTACCTCTTCCTCTCTCCTCTCCTTCCTCCCCCTCCTTCCTTCCTTTTTTTTCTTGAGAGACAGGTTCTCACTATATAGCCCCATGTCATTAAGAGAACTGGCTAGTCAGATCCATACCCTCCTGATACAGGTGAGGACTAACAGAACCATTTATCTGGAGTTCCTTTTAATTTGACTCTAATCTCTGCTCTGAGGGCTATCTATACATGGTCTCCAGCACTGTCCTCACCTATTAGGTAACAGCAGCAGTCTAGGTAACACATTCACTATGTATGTCAGGCTGCCCTGGACTTGTAGTGATCTTCTTGAGCTTCCTTCTCCTGAGTACTGGGATTATAGGTGTGACCACCCATGTATTTATGGGTGTTGGGGACTGAACCCAAGACTTCACACATGCTAGACAAGCATTCTACACACTGGCCTATATCTCCTGCCCCTTTTTTGTTTGTTTGTTTGTTTTGAGACAGGTTTTTGCAATGTAACCTTGGCTGGCCTTCAATTTTTGACAGTCCTCTGGTACCCCAGTGCTGGAATTATAGGTAGACACCATGCACATTTTTTTGAAAATCTCGCGGACCATTGGTCATTTATACATTGGCTCATTAATTAATTCTTTCTATTCATCTACCCACTAACCCATCCATCAAGAAACCCTGTCTCAGAATATAAGGATGGGGCTGGAGAAATGGCTCAGTGGTTAAGAATGCTTCCTCCTCTTCCAGAGGACCTGAGTTTGGTCCCTAGCACCCACAACAGGTGGCTCACAACTATCTATAACTCCAGCTCCAGGGGATCCGTAACCTTCTGACTTTCACAGGCACCATCACACCTTTGTATATTCACACAGATACACATGTATAAATACAAATAATAAAAATAAAACATTACAAAAATTAAGAATGAAGTTGGAGAGTGATAGAAGATACCTCAGTGTTGATTTCTGGTCTCCCCATATGCATGTATGAGTGTACACACCTGTATACACATGCATATCTTCCCATACACACATGTGTGCATGCCTGCACTTGTCGAACTGGATGATATAAGCATATCCAGTGAGGTGAAATCTTCTGCTTACATCCCTATAGTTTCTTTAAAGAAAAAATGGTTTGCTAGGTGGTGATTGCACACGCCTTTAATCCCAGTACTCAGGAGACAGAGGCAGGTGGATATCTGTAAATTCGAGGCCAGCCAGATCTACAAAGTGAGTTCCAGGACAGCCAGGGCTATGCAGAGAAAAAAAAAAAGAGATTATATTTTGTTTACTATTTGTGTGTGTAAGCGAGAGGACAACTTGGGAGTTGGATCTTCCCTACCATATGGGACAGGAACTTGGGTCATCAGGTACCTGCACCTGATGCACCATCTTGCTGGCTTCTCTGCAATTTCTTAATCGTGTTTCATAAAGATTTATAAGGGTTTCTTGGATCAGTTTAAGTGCTAGTTGCTGTTTATTTCTTGCAGTGTTCAACATACTTGATATTTCTGAAAATCATTGTTTTGTTTTATTTTTCGGTTTTTTGAGACAGAGTTTCTCTGTATGTCTTTGGCTGTCCTGTAACTCACCTGTAGACCAGGCTGGCCTCGAACTCACAGAGATCCAATTGCCTCTGCCTCCCGAGTGCTGGGATTAAAGGCAAAAATCATTGTTTTTAAGATAAAAAAAGACAAATGTCTAACTTCTATTGTTTGATGGGGAGTACAGTTTAATCATTTAATATGATTATATAGCTAGTGCTTATAGCTGGATTCTTGTTGGAACTGTTGGCTCCCCAATAATGACATGAAGGCTTATTATTAATTATGAAAGCTCAGACAATAGCTTAGGCTTATTTCTTTCTTTCTTTTCTTTTTCTTGTTTGTCTTTTGTTTTTTGAGACAGGGTTTCTCAGTGTAGCCTTGGCTGTCCTGGAACTTGCTCTATAGACCAGGCTGGCTTCAAACTCAGAGAACCACCTGCCTCTACCTCCTGAGTGCTGGAATTACAGGCGTGCACCATCACCTCCCAGCTATTTTAATTTTTTATAGTTATAAATTACATTTATGGTATGTGTATGTGTGTGCATGTTTATGTCAAAATCTCCTACCCTGTGGTCCTGGGGATGGGTTGTGGGTTGGCAGACTTAGTTCAGGTACCCTTGATTGTTCAGCCATGTATCTGACCCTTGGGTTGCCCAGAGTGTTGAACTCATGTGATTTGATTCCCCTGCATCCAGCCTCCTGAAAGCTGCCACTGTAGGCATATGTCAGCTCTCCACCCAGAATTCCATGTCTCCTGTGATCAGACCTGGGCTTTGTGAATGCCTGGCTAAGGCTCCCGCTGAGCAGCATCTCCAGCCCCACAGCCCCTCTGTTAAATGGAAAGCTCTTTCAAACAAAGCCTCATCGGGCTAACTCCCCTTAGTTGACACCCCAAATATGGTCAATATGGTAAGCCGGGGCTCCAGCTTTCCCCTTCTGCTTTGAAGACACCACATTGTCAGGCTGTGGGCTCTTCCTGAAAGAACTTCAGACTTCTTGTTCTTTGCTTTATAACTACATGATCCAATTAAAAAAAAAAAAAACCTCAATTTTCCATCACTAGCCAGTGATCCTCATGAGTTACTTTAATTGGGCTTAACCTTTAATGAATTAACTCAACAGGTAACCCTTGTGACATCTGTATGGAAAAAAGTAACAGTTATTGGTACAAGAAGTTAGATTTTATTCTTCTCAGGGTAGACAAGGGGTTAAGTTAAAGGAGCATTTGAACCTAATGGAGGAAGGAAGAGAAGCCAAATGAGGCACGATAAATTCCTTACCTCAACCACACTGTCTATTTTTACTGCCTCTCCTCTGCCACCTTTCTCTTTTTTTCCTGTTCATAAAAATAACATTGTGTTCATGGAACAACTTTGGGAAGATTCAGGAAATGATGAAGAAGCAGACAGGAAAATGTCATCCGTAACCCTGCCACCCGGAGGCGAGGCGGGAGGTATGATACTGTGAAGTAGAACCAGAGGGGCTGTTTATGCTGCCGTTCTCAAGCCGCTCTGCCGCTCGCTCGGCACCGTCAGTACTGTCGTAGCATCAGTTGTAATATCGTTCTGGTGATGTGAATACTGTTTTTGTGGCGTTTTGGTTTTTTGAGTCTTTTTCACAATTGAAAAGTTTTCATTAAGCTGTACGGTGGTGGCACACGCCTGTAATCCCAACACTCAGGGGGCAGAGGCAGGCGGGTCTCTGTGAGCTCGAGGCCAGCCTGGTCTACAAGAGCTAGTTCCAGGCCAGGCTCCCTCGAAAAACAAACAAACAAAAAAAAAAAAACAAGAAAAGTTTTCATTTCATAAATAATCTGTGGCAATGCTATGGGATCTGAATGTTCGTATAATTTTAGACTTTTTTTTTTTTTTTTTTTTTTTTTGGTATAGCTAACCTTTCCCCTTTCCCTGGCTGCCTTTGACTCATTTTTCTGTCCCTTCCACTCACAAAGGGAAAGAAGAAACTATTGAAGGAGAAAGAGAGGTTCTCAGAGGTGGGCTGTTTGTTGATCACCTGAACCTTTTTGTTTTCTTTGTTACTTATTTATTTACTTTTGAGATAAGTTATCATTATGTAGCCTAGGCTGACCTCAAGCCTTAGCCTATAGGTGTGAGCCACTGTATCCAGCTTTGACTTATATATTATTATTATTTTTTATTACTCACTTGTTTGGAATTAGGTATGGATAGAATTCATATGTTGTNCCCCCCCCCCCCCCCGCCCCGTATGTGTAGTATGGGGATCAAATCCAGAGCCTTTCAAGTGCAATCAAGTGCTCTACCACTGAGCTACAAGCTCAGCCACTGGTGTCACTTGAGTTAAAAAAAAGTGCTTAAAAATATTTATTCTATTTGTATGTATGTTCAGGTGCCCATAGAGGTGAGGAGAGGACGTCAGAGTTCTTGGTCACAGAGGCACCCACTGTAGGTGCTGGGATCTGAGCCCTGGTCCTTTGGTAGAGCAGTAAGCACTCCTAACCACTGAACATCTCTCCAGACCAAGTGCTTTTTTTGTTTAAACCTCTGTAGCTTTCCTTGCCTCCTTTTTTCTTTGAAGCAGGTTTAAAAAACACATTGACTATTTTTGAAAAACCAAAAAAAAAAAAAAAACCCCAAAAAAACCCCAAATAAAACAAAACCAAAAACAAAACACATTGACTAATATTTGACTGTAGGATCAATGAATTTTTGTTGTTATTTGTTTGCCCTAGTTGGTATTCCTTCATCTTTCCATTAAGCACACCTATAATTTATTATTTCCAATTTTGCTTTGCTTTTTTTTTTTTGAAGCAAAACTTAGGGGTTGTTAAAGGGGTATGAGTTAAGTTCTTGATTTTTATGGTCTTTCTCTTGCCTATCTCTCATCCATATCTAATTTGACTTTATTAAATTTTTTCAAGTTGAATGCTTAGTTTTCACAGAAGCTTGTCTATTTTTTCTTTGTAATTTTCAAGTTTACGTGATATTTAATTAAATCACATCATTATAATGCCAAGAGCAATTAGTGTGAATTAGGTGTGACAACAATAAAACCTGCGGGTGGGTGTGTGACTCAGTGATCGCATGTATGGCTGTCATGTGTGAGGCCATGGGTTCCACCCCAGCGCAGGAGAAAGAATAACGGTCAAGCCTGTAGGCATCGATGTCAGTAGAAGTGCCTAGGTATACAAGGTTGTAGCTGATGTTGGGGACAGTGCATATTGTGGCCTCAGTTGTTGTACAGAGAAAGGGAAGCATCATTTAGATTGTCATGCAGTCATCTGAGATAGTTTTTTCTTTAACTAGTGAACACCTTTATTACCCAGATTGTAATAAATATAAAATGATTGTGTCTTCCATGAAATAATTATTGAACTTAAGAAGTCAACACAGCATGTACAATAATGGGTTTCATTTAGCATTTTCATATACCCATGTGCTTTTATTTGAATCAGTTTAAAATTATAAATAAGCTAAAGCTGCTAGGAGTTTGAGGACAAGGTGTTTTATAGATTCTCACTCTCCTTTATACTTTGGGGTGGTATTTTTGTCCATTTATGTTAGGATGTGTGTGAATTGAACGGAATTTGATAATGGTCCATGGTGTTAAAGAACTGGAAAGGAAACAGCCCGAAGACTCTAGATGAAAAGGTTTACATCCGTTCACTGTCAGTGCAGTGTTCCATGGAACAAGTTGACATTTTCATGTAGTGACTTGTTTTCTGTCTCTGGCAGGCAGTCTTCCTTGGATGCCATGGGAAACAGAATTGTTTTTATTGTGGAAGGCAGGAGCAGAGCTTGTGTTTCTTTGGATGGCTTGGGCACCTGCAGGATTTCTTACTTCTGTCTCTGCTTCCTGCCTCCCTCCTGTTGTCCTTTCCTTCTGTCAAAATGTTCCGATGTTACATAAGCAATATTCTGACAAACATGAGGCTTTCAGTAGCTCCTTTTTTAAAAAACCTGTGAAATAATGTTTTTAGTGATTGTGTTCTTGGCTTCTTTTCTACTTCTGACTCAACAGCTGCAGTTATCTTAGCCTGATGGGTAGTTGTATGTGGCCGTGATCTTTGTGTCCCCGTCAGCTGCAGAATTAGGGCTTTTACATATTGTACCTAAATAGCTTCTGTGAATGTAGTAATTCTGGGAGGCAATTAAATGTTGAGATGGTATTTTCGGATCTCTTTAAAGAACATTACAATGCTGAGGAAGAAAATCACTTGTTAGAAGCTTGTTGCTCATGAGCCTCTGACATGTAGACAAGGAGCCAGAGATCCGAGCCCACTGCCCCTGTGAGTTCATTGTCTTCCTTTTGAGTCAGCAGCTACAGCCAGGGCCCGGCTCTATTTGCACCATCAGTGGAAAGTGGATGGCTACACTGAGTCACAGTCTCGACTATGTGTCAATGGTTGTTAACGTTTGAGGTCACAAATTCATTTTTGGAGACCACTGCAGTCTTTTTTCTAAAAAGATTTCTTTTGGTGTGTGGTGGTGCTAAGGGCTTTGATATGTGTGAAGGTCACAGGACACCTTTCAGGAGTTGGTTCTCTTTTCACCATTAGGGTCTCAGGGATCAAACTCAGGTCCTTAAGATTAGCTGCAATCACCTTTACCAAGTGAGTCATCTTGCCAGCTCTAGATTTTAAAAACCACATTTCAGTTGTGTTTAATAGTCCTCTGTATAGTTAAGCCACATTTTGTTTATCTTTCTATGGATTGCATGTTGTGATGTTTTTACTTTTTTTTTCGAGACAGGGTTTCTCTGTGTAACAACCCTGACTGTCCTGGAACTTGCTTTGTAGGCCAGGCTGGCCTCAAACTCACCTGCCTCTGCCTCCTGAGTGCTAGGATTAAAGGCGTGTGCCACCACTGCCTGGTGATGTTTTTACTTTCTAACCTGATATAAATAATGCTATTGTGAAAGTTCATGTACAGTTTTTTTTTTTTTATTTGGTGGAGTTGCATGCCTCATAATAAATTGCTTGATTGTGCTTCGGAGTTGCTGACCCCTTTACATTGCCACCAGCAGTTGCTGAGGGCCCTGGTTCTCCCCGTGTAAGTGTAGTCTGTCACCTTGGTTCCAGTTCTCTGCTGGGTATGAGGTGGCGTCTCATTGCTGTGGATGTGTGTGCTTCATGACTAATGGCATGGAGCATCTGTTCACGTTAGAAGGAAGGTTTTGTGTGTCTGCTTTGGAGAAATGTCAGTTTACATCCCTTTCCCATTTATAAATTGGGTTGTCATCCTTGTCGAGTTACACAAGTTCTTCTTTTAAAAAAAAAAATCTTTATTTTTTGTTGTCGCTTTGAAAAGATTCTTGGCATGTAGCCCAAGCTGGTTGCAAACCCATGATGCTCCTGCCTTAGTCTCTCCATTGCTGGGGTTACAGGCATGTACTATGCATGCTGTATTTGGCTTATGAATTCTTTGTATGTTCTAGATACATATTCTGTATCAAATTTTTCTTTTTGGTTTTTTAAGACAGGGTTTCTCTTTGGCTTTGGAACCTGTCCTGGAACTAGCTCTTCTAGACCAGTCTGGCCTCAAACTCGCAGAGATCCGCCCGCCTTTGCCTCCTGAGTGCTGGGATTAAAGGTGTGTGCCACCACCGCCCAGCCTCTGTTTTTCAAGACGAGTTTCTGTGAGTAGTCCTAGCTGTCCTGGAATTCTTTCTTTTCTTTTTTTTTTGGGGGGGGGACTTTTTTGAGACAGTCTCAGTCACTACACTCCATCTTTTCCTTCTTGATTCAAAAGCATCCTTAGTCAGGGCTGACGCTTGGAGTAGAGCTCTCCTGGCACATGTTACCCCCAGATTCAATCCCCAGTTCTGTCCAGGTAAAAAGAAGGAGCATGTTGTTATAAGTCCTCACCCTCACTGAGTCTGTGCTCTTTCCTTGTTTTGATAATGTTAAGTTTAAAAGGACACTTGGTGGGCTGTTTCAAACATTCTTAAATATAGTATACCACCGGGTGAGAGTATCGTAATTTTCCTTAGTAATACTTTTTGTTTCCGTTGCTTAGGAGATGCTACTTAACGTTCTCATTAAACATTAATCTATTCGGAGTCAGCCTATACAATAGAAATGATTTTGGGGATGTTACTTGCTGAAGAAGTTTTCTTAAAAATTATGTGTGTGTGTGTGTGTGTGTGTGTGTGTGTGCTTGCACTTAAAATTTTTAAACTTGTGTATTTTGTTTTATGGGTATGGATATTTTACGTGGATGTATGTTTCTGCCCATGTGTGTGCCTTGTGCCAATGTAAGCCAGAAGAGAGTGTCATAGCCTAGACCCGGAGATACATACAGTTGTGAGCTGGTATGTAGGTGCTGGGAATGGAACTCAGGTCCTCTTGAAGAACAGCCACATGCTCCTACTGTTGTGCCATTTCACTAGCCGCTTGTGCTGTAATTTAGGAAAAGTGGCGCCCAAGAGAAAGACGCCATGTGACAGAGCTCATGTGGAAAGGTTTTTTTTTTTTTTTTTTTTAAGATTTATTTATTTATTATGTATACAGTATTCTGTCTGCTTGGATGCCTACAGTCAGGAAGAGGGCACCAGATCTCATTACAGATGGTTGTGAGCTACCATGTGGTTGCTGGGAATTGAACTCAGGACCTCTGGAAGAGCAGCCAGTGCTCTTAACCTCTGAGCCATCTCCCCAGCCCCCTGTTTTTTGTTTTTTTTTTTAATTAGGGAAAGGGAATGGAAAAAGGATGGAGGGGAGAGGGAAGACCAGCCTCTGGGGACAGGAGCAGCAGGAGAAAAAAGAGAGGCAGAGAGAGAGAGACAGAGAGAGAGAGACAGAGAGAGAGAAACAGACAGGCAGAGAGAGAGAGAGAGAGAGAGAGAGAGAGAGACAGAGAGACAGAGAGAGAGACAGAGAGAGAGACAGAGAGAGAGAGAGAGAGAAAGAAAGCTGTGGATATATCCTGTCAGGACCTCAAGGGCAGGCCAATACAGATGCCTGAATACTAACATCCTGTTCTTAAATTTTTATTTTTCAGTTTCCTACATCTGTGCATATGTGTGTGTGTGCATGCATGCTGCTTTATTCCTCTGTTGCTGTCCTCTCTTGTCCCCCTGACTAAACCCTTTCTTCTTTATCACAGTTTCTCTCCTGTTCTAATGTCCTTTTTGCTAGTGTTTCTCTGGTCCACTGCATTCAACTGGGGTTGCATATAGGAGCTTGGGTGAGGGGTTATTTACTGGAGCAAGCACAATTTACCAGTGGCTACATCATGGAGGAATGTGACCTCTGGCAACCATTAACTGCCAATAGCTCTTGGGGGAGGGGTAAGCCTCCCCAACCCATGATGGAATCTTGATGGGCTCAACCTTGTGCAGCTCTTGTACAGGTAGCCACTGCTACTGTGAGGTCATGTCAAGAGCCATTTCATTGTCCAAAGGAGAGTGTTTCACACCACTCCTTATTCTTGGTTCTTACATTCTTCCTCTTCTGCCATGATTCTTGAGCCTTGGAGGGGATGGTATAGATGCCCCATTTATGACTGAGCACTGTGCGGTCACTTCTTCTCCATACTTTGACCACTTATGAGCCTCTGCCATAACAGTCACTTACTTCAAAGGGAAGATTCTATGACCCAAGGCTAAGAATTGCCCTTACCTGTGGGCATAAACTTAAATGTTTAGAAGGCAGTGTGACACTGTACCCATGTAACTGAGGAATAGCTGTCGGTCTCCCTCCCAGTGCCAATGAACTTCCCAGGCACGGGCTTTTGCTCAGGTCTACCGTACTAGGAGTGAATTTTTGTGCAGTGGCCTAAGTCCAGTAGGAAAGTGGCCGATCACCTCCTCAACAGTCATGCCATTATTGTACCAGTGCACATATCTTGTGTGGCAGCTTGAACTGTAGTTTGTAGGCTTCATAGCTGGTTGAAATAGTTAATGACTTTCCTCCAGCAGCCTTTTGGTTTCTGAAGAACTTCCTGTAATATGCTTAGTTCTAGCTTTATTTAATTTCCTTCGTTGTTTGTTTGAGACAGGGTTTCATTTCGACCAGGCTGGCCTTGAACTCACCTTCAAGCTATGGATGACCCTGAACTTCTGGTCTTCCTGATTTTCACACCTCTTAAGTACTGGGACTACAGGTATATACCACACTCTGTTTGTGTGGTGCTGGGGATTGAACCCATTGTGCGTAGGCAAGCACTCTACCAAGTGAGCTACAGCCCTAGCTTCTAGCTTGTAGCTGTCTTTAAAAACTAACCACAGTAAGAGTAGAGAGGTGGCTGGACAGCTAAGATTCAGTTTCTAGGTGGGTGTAGTGGTACACACCTTTGGTCCCAGCTCTCAGGAGGCAAAGGCAGACAGGTTGCTGTGAGTTCAAGGCCAGCCTGGCTTACTTGGTGAGTTCTAGGGCAGCCAGGGCTACATAGTGAGATCCTGTCTTGAAAAAGAAAAAAGAGGCGCTGGAGAGATGGCTCAGTGGTTAAGAGCACTAACTTTTCTTTCAGAAGACCCAGTTCAATTCTCAGCACCCACATGGCAGCTAAGAACTATCTGTAACTCCAAGACATGACACCTTCACACAGAGATACATGCAGGCAAAACTCCAATGCAAATAAATATGAATAAATAAATTATTTAAGAAAAGAAAAAAATTCAGTTTCTAGCACCCACATAGGGTGACTCCCAACTAATTGTATCTGGAGCTTCAGGGATCTTACCTTCTTCTCTGGCATATGGCACCTGTGCTCATGTGCATACACAATTCCACACAAACATAATGTTAAATCATGTATAGAAAGAAATAAAATTAGTCAAACAAAAAACAACCTTTCATTACCTTGAGAACTTATAGAAGAATATTCCTTAATATTTTTTCATTTTAAAAAATTATTTATTTTTATTTTATGTGCATTGATGTTTTGCTTGTATATATGTCTGCATGAGGGCATCAGATCCCCTGGAACTAGAGTTAGAAACAGTTGTGAGCTACCTACCCTGTGGGTGCTGGAAGTTGAACCCTGGTTCTCTGGAAGAACAGCCAGTGCTCTAAACTGCTAAGGCATCTCACTAGCTCCCTCATTTTTTTAATGAAGAGGGAGACAGAGGTCAGGAGGGGGAGGCAGGAAAAGCATTAAGATAATTGTAATGGCACCTCGTTGTCTGCAGGGGAGGTGGACGAAAGTTCATCACTATACAATGTTACACAGGGATTGGACAGATGGTGAGTGCTGTATTCCCAACAGGAGGATCGCTGCAAGTTCAAGACCAGCCTGGTCTGTGTCTTGAGTTCCATATCAGCAGAGGCTATATAGTGAGACCCTGTATCTTCCCCTCACCTCCCTTCAGAAAGTTCCGTGATTCAGTTTAGTGACCTTGATTTTCCACCTAGGTGTGAGTGTGGTATTGGAGTGATTAATTGCGGAGATTCCGGTGGAGTTCAGGAAACACTTCTGAAAAAAAACATTACATTTTCTTTGGTGTAGTCTCTTCTCTGTAAAACATTAGAAATTCCTAAACTGTGAACTAGAGCATTCTCTTGTACTCTTCTTGTGTTATCTTTCTCATGCCAAGGCCAATTTCAGGGTTCTGTTAGCGAGGTTAGAGGCAAAACTGGTTACTGAGCCTCTGGAGAGCTGATTGAAAGTGGCATGCTTTTTGTGATAGCATTCTTGGTTTCTCTTTGATTGGAATGTTTAGAGTACTTCCGTGCGTTCCATTAATTCTTTTTTTACTTTCTTTTTTTATTTTATTGATATTTATTGAGCTTTACATTTTTCTCTGCTCCCCTTCCTGCCTCTGCCCTCTCCCCTTCAATTTTCCCCCAAGGTCCCCATGCTCCCAATTTACTCAGGAGATCTTGTGTTTTTCTATTTTCTACTTCCCATGTAGGTTGGATCTATGTAAGTCTCTCTTAGTGTCCTCATTGTTGTCTAGGTTCTCTGGGATTGTGGTTTGTAGGCTGGCTTTCTTTGCTTTATGTTTAAAAACCACCTATGAGTGAGTACATGTGATAATTGTCTTTCTGTGTCTTGGTTACCTCACTCAAAATAATGTTTTCTAGCTCCATCCATTTTCCTGCAAAATTCAAGCTGTCGTTATTTTTTTCTGCTGTGTAGTACTCCATTGTGTAAATGTACCACATTTTTCTTATCCATTCTTCAATTGAGGGGCATTTAGGCTGTTTCCAGGTTCTGGCTATGACAAACAAAGCTGCTTTGAACATAGTTGAGCACATGTCCTTGTCGCATGATTGAGCATCCTTTGGATATATACCCAAAAGTGGTATTACTGGATCTTGAAGAAGGTTGTTTCCTAATTTTCTGAGAAATCACCACACTGACATCCAAAAGGGTTGTACCAGCTTGCATTTCCCACCAGCAATGCAGAAGTGTTTCCTTTTCCCCACAACCTCTCCAACATGAGTTGTCATCAGTGTTTTTGATCTTAGCCATTTTTACATGTGTAAGCTCAGAGTTGTTTTGATTTGCATTTCTCTGATGACTAAGGATGTTGACCATTTTAAGTGTCTTTCAGCCATTTTAGATTACTCTGTTGAGAGTTCTCTGTTTAGGTCTTTACTCCATTTTTTTAACTGGATTATATGATCTTTTGGTGTCCAATTTCTTGAGTTCTTTGTATATTTTGGAGATCAGACCTCTGTCTGATGTGGGGTTGGTGAAGATCTTTTCCCATTCTGTAGGCTGTCATTTTGTCTTGTTGACGGTGTCCTTTGCTTTACAGAAGCTTTTCAGTTTCAGGAGGTCCCAATTTATTAACTGTTTCTCTCAGTGTCTGTGCTCCTGGGTCTATATTTAGGAAGTGGTTCCCTGTGCCAATGTGTTCAAGTGTACTTCCCACTTTCTCTTCTATGAGGTTCAGTGTAGCTGGCTTTAAGTTGAGATCTTTGATCCGGATTTGAGTTTTGTGCATGGTGATAGATATGGGTCTATTTTTATTCTTCTACTTGTTGATATCAAGTTATGCCAGAACCATTTGTTAAATATGCTTTCTTTTTTCCATTTGATATTTTTTGCTTCTTTATCTATCAAAGATCAGGTGTTTGAAGATGTGTGGATTGATAACCGGGTCTTTTATTCGGTTCCATTGGTCCTCCTGTCTGTTCTTATGCCAATACCAGGCTGTTTTCAGTACTGTAGGTCTGTAGTAGAGTTTGAAGTCAGGGATTGTAATGCCTCCAGAAGTTCTTTTATTGCCCAGGATTGTTTTGGCTATCCTGGGTTTTTTGCTTTTTCAAATGAAGTTGAGTACCATTCTTTCAAGATCTTTGAAGAATTTTGCTGGGATTTTGATGGACATTGCATTGCATCTGCCGTTTCATTAATTCTAAAATAACCTAAAATTTACAAGTGTATTTCTGCACGATTCCTCATTTTCTTTAAAAACAGCAGCAAGTTTTGACTAACTTTCAGACTTTTTCTTAATAAGCCTAACCTTGGATTTCAGAATCATTAAAGGAGAAAAATAACTCAAGTAGGTTTGCTTGGGACCCTTGGTCTCCACCCGGGAGTTAATTAAGTGCCGCTGAAAATAACCCTGGAATAGAGAGTTTGATGTGGCAGTCTTCCTTTGCAGCTCTGTGGGGACAGAATGGAGCTCCTTTTCTTGTAGTTTTCAGTTTTTCTCAACGTTGGTCGTAACTATGAGACCTTTAGATAGTTCTGTCCCGAGCACACCAGTGAGCAGAGATGTTGGGAGGTGTCAGTTATCTCCTGTTGATTTGTCACCCTTGAGATTTACTGTGCTTGCAACACACCTGTCTGCACTGGGCTCTGCTGTGTGGCCAGCTTTTGTGCTCGCTCCAGAAAAACAGATACCTGTGGGAACACTAGAAAAGGAGAAAGAAGAGCCAGCAAATTCTATATGCTTTCATGGAAGAGGCTTTCCAATTAGAAAGCTTTTGTAGGCTTAACCTTCTTGCCCTAAAGTAACCCAGCGTTTCATTATGTATTCCATTGAGGTTTTAGAACTCAGTGCCAGAAAGGGAGAGGACTAAGGTTGGATGTGAAAGGAATATTCAGAGGATGAAGCCCAGCGTCAACAAAGTGCTGCTTCATAGGCTTGCTCCAAAAATAACCCGCTTACCATAGGGGAGCCAGAGGTGCTGTGGCTGCCCTCCTGAGTGATGTCTCAGGTCCTGGGGGTGTCACTCCACTGTGATTAGAGCTGCTGCAAGCAGTGTTATTTAAAATTTATGTTTAGAGAATGTTACCTTTGGAAATTAGGGAAAAAAAGATTTATTTAGTCTTATTTTATTTGTATAAGTGTTTGTATGTGTGTATCTACCACTTGCATGCCTGGTGCCCATTGGAGGCCAGAAGAGGGTGTCTGATCCCCTGGAATTGGAATTACAGATGGTTGTGAGCCATCATGTGGGTGCTAAGAACTGAACCATGGTCCTTTGCAAGAGCCCCTGGTGCTCTTAACCAGTAAGCAAGTTCTCCAACCCCTGCCTTGGGAACTTTTATTTACCCCCATGCAAAAGTTATTCAGCAAAGTTTGGAGGTATGTCCTGCCAGATTGGAGGAAATTCTCTCTAAATGAGGGACTGCTTTGGATTATACACATCCAACCCTTGAAGTTCAAATTAAAAGTTTGTCTCTGTCTTGTAGTCTTTGTGATTAAGAGGGAGAATTCCCTATTTCACTTAGAAAAGTTAGCATTGGATGCAAACCCCCATGCCTTGAAGGTAGGAAGTGTTATAGTTCAGAGGCCCCTGCTAACTAAGCTCTAAGAGTTATAAATAACATTGAGTGTGGAAATGCATCACACAGACACATAATTAGCAAGTCAGGAAGCTTGACTAGAAGGAATAAATTAACTGCAGTCACTTGATGGAGTGAGATCATGGAAGGGAACATAGTTTGCTTTGGGTAGCTGTAAGTGTGATGTTGAAGCTGGCCCAGGGAATGAGGTGTGGATATGCTGTCATCCGCACACTGGCTCAGCCCATTTCTCAGGCGTACAGTTGTACAAAGAGATCATTTCCTACACCATTTATGGAAATAAGGGTTCAAAGGTTTAAAGAGTGCAGAAGAGTGGCAGTGTCAGGGAGAAGTGTCCTGCCTGCATTCCTTGAAGCCCTCCAGGTTGCCTTCCACAGTCAGTGTCTTAAGTGTGTTGATTTTTATCCTTTTTATTTCAAACAAAACAAAAAACACCTGCTGTCCTGGAACTCACTATGTAGATTTTTTTTCCAAGACGGTTTCTTGGTAGCTTTGGTTCCTGTCCTGGAACTAGCTCTTGTAGACCAGGCTGGCCTCAAACTCACAGAGATCCGCCTGCCTCTGCCTCCTGAATGCTGGGATTAAAGGCGTGTGTCACCACCACCCGGCTATTTGAGAAGGTAGGCATTGAACCTGGGTGAGGTGAGCTGGAAAGAGGGAGGGATGCACCTGTCATCCTAGAAATCAGGGTCCTGCCTGCTAAGCATTAGGAGGCTGGGCATCAGCCTGGGACAGGGACGCAAAGGTATGTGGGCTTGGAAGAACTTCAAGGCTCTGCTGCTGCCTGGGAGTACAGAGTATGTTAAGCCAAAACTTGGAGGCTCTTGAGAAATCTGGGAATTTCAGCCCTCCCTAGAAGACTCTAGGCCAAATAGCATTCAAGATTTGTCCAGGGAATGCATTTGGCCTGAGGCCACAAACGAGGAATTCAGCTCACAGTGAAAACTTGATTTTCTTAGAAGCCCCAAGGTTAGGGAGGAGATGATAACGGCTAATAATAAGGCTTGGTTGTCCTGTTAGTTAGGGCCTCAAAACAGAGCCTTTTCCCTCTAGAGACCTCTTAGATTCTACAAGAGTAGATAACTCACCTTTCAACTGGGGTCTAGAGATGAAGAAATAAGCTGATTCTTGCTCTCATTATACAGTTAATACTATTTGGAAGCCTGGTCATCAGCGATACTACCATCTGCCAAGTCCCAGTCCGTTCTCTGCACTAGTCCCTCAACATAGAGTGAGAGTCTGGTTTCTGTGGAGGGAAGCAGGAGTTGAGTTGTACCTTGTTCAGATCTTTATGTGTTTTAAGTAGGAGAGCTGAGAGACATAAGTGTGTCTGTGGGACTTTAAGCTGTTGCTTGCTCTCTTACTGATGATATTAGGTAGTGGATACCAGAGCTGAGCACTGGGATTCCAGTTTCAGCTGGACCTAACCAGAATCTCACCACTGTTCTGTGTAGCCAGACAGCTTGCCTGCTGTGGATGATTTGAACTGAAAGACGAAAAGAAACTCCAAGGAGGTGCTGAATATGTATATATTATAGGGTAGGGCTGGTGAGATGGCCTAGTGGTAAGTGGACACACCACCAAGCCCCACAATCTGAGTTCAAGAAAGGAGAGAACCAGCTGTTGCCTGCAACTTGCCCTCTAACTTACACTTGTGCTGTGTGACATGAACATGCCTGCGCACATGCAAAAACATACGTGTATGTTTCTCTCTTTTTTCTCTCTCTACATAACACACACACACACACACACACACACATGTTTTTTCAAGACAGGGTTTTTCTGTAACAGTCCTAGCTGTCCTGGAAATCACTTTAAAGACCAGGCTGGCCTCAAACAAACTTAGAGATCCACCTGCCTGTCCCTCCTCAGTGGTGGGACTAAAGGCATGGATTATCACTGCCCAGATAAAAAGGTCAAATATTTTTAAAAGGTTTGGCTTTAATAGAAGTTTAGTTCTATCCTCAAGTCCTTCTGCATAGAGGTTATACAGCTCTCCTGAAGTGGTGGTAGTGTGAGCCCTGAGTTTTCTGTTTAGGAGGTGTTAGCACACATGGAAATGTATACTCATAACCATGAATTCTCCTCCATTCTGAAGCTTCAGGAAGGGTCTTTTTGACTTAGTATATTTTGACAGCATATTTAAGTTCAAAATGTCAGATGCCTCTCGACTTTTCTACTCCAATCTCAGCATTGCCCTGCAATCTTGAATACTTTTGGGCAACATCTTCGATGCACTTTCAAGGACCATTATAGGGAGTGTTAATATGGGAGGTTGATGTTTTGATGAAATAGTCACTTGGAAACTGATTCAGCATTAGTCATGGGCTTTTCTGCTAGGTTACATTCTCCTGTCTCATGTCTTAATTGTTGCAATTGTGTCTAAGCCATTTAATTACACAACCACCAAAGAGATGACTGACCTTAGCGATAACCCATCCCATCCCCACAGTCATCTGTATTAGCTCTGATTCTCTGGAGGAATGGTGCCCAGTAATATTGCAAAGATGAATGACCATGTCAGGAAAATGCTGTTTACACTTTTAATTAGTGTGGCAATACAGGGAGGGCCTGTCAGAGCATTTGCTGCTCTTTTAGAGGACCTGAGTTCCTTTCCCAGATTGTGGCTTACAACCATCTGTAACTCCAGTTCCCAGGGATCTGATACCTTACTCTTTTGGCCTCCATGTGCATCAGGCACACACAGGGTGCACAGACCATGTGTGAAGTCAAGACACCCATAGACATAAAATAAAAAAAAAATCTTGATAAAAGTGGCAAAGTATTAATGGAATCAAATTGGGGGAAAAATTGGGGAAAAAAGTGGCAAAGTAAAATTAGTGACAGTAGAACCTAAGGGATTTCTGGACATATTCATTTAATTCTCATTGTTGTGAGAATTAAATTCTCATTTTTTTGGTTGTTGTTGTTTTTGCTTTTGTTTGAGATAGGGTTTCTCTGTAGCTTTGGAGCCTGTCCTAGAACTTGCTCTTATAGACCAGGCTGGCCTCAAACTCACAGAAGTCTGCCTGCCTTTGCCTCCCATTGCTGAGATTAAACGTGTGCGCCACCACCGCCCAGCTTGTTTTTGAGACAGGGTTTCACTGTGTAGCCCAGGCTGACCAGAGCTTGAGGTCTTCTTGCCTAGGCCTCCGAAGTTCTGGGTTACAAGTATATGTCATGCTTCTGGCTTTCTGCCACACATCTCTGAGTGTCATTGTATTCCAAACACTGCCCCGACATCAGGGTCAAGGAAGGAGGCACAGAGTCTGTCTGCTCTCTAGAGCTTCAAGTCCATCCAGTGAGTGCCTCCTGTCTCAACTGTACTGTCAGCTCCAAGTCTGTTCTTTATGTGCTGTAGTCCCTCCCACTTCCCTTCCCTCTCTTACTCTTTTTCATAATTATTTTCTATAATAATTATTATATTCACGTGCATTTGTGTGTCTATGTGTGTCTGTCTGCACATATGTGTAGAAAGGTGTCCTTTGTCATTGGGAGATGTTTTTCTGGGCCTCTGGAGCTGGAGGTATAGACAGTTGTGAGCTGCTGACATGGTCCTCTGGAAGAAAAGCAAGTGATCTGCCTGTGGGACCATTCTTCAGCCCCTCCTAATAGTTTTTCTATCCTTCCCTTTAACTTACTTACCGCTTGCTGACTCTTGCTTTTTATGGACTGTACTACTTTAAACCTGGTTAACACAGTTCAGTGCTTGTTTGTCAAATGTCCCATATTGTGGACTAAGACTTCAGTGTTTTATTTTACCAACTTGAGTAAAAATTCCTCAAGGACAGAGGTTGTTTTTTGTTGTCCTCTCTAGTGCTAAACTCCAGGAAGTGGGTAATTAGTAGAAAGGTCCCCTTCAGTAGGTCCTGCTGAAATCCTGTGGTTACTAGCTCCGGGGCTTAGATGTAGTGATGAGATTGTATCTGTCAAAGAATTCCTTCTTGGGGCTGAAAATATAGTTCAGTGGTAAATTTTGTGCTTAGTTGTAAAAGGCCCTAGGTTCAGTTCCCCAGCACCCAGAGTAATTCCAGAAAACCCTCCCTTCACTTGCTCACCTGTGTCTGTTCATGTATGCTGGGAACAAAGGGGAATGACTCTGTTGATACATGCATGCTATCCACATTTATGGTATTCTCTAGTGATCGTTTTTACTTGAGATGATTATTCCCTAGTTTCTTTTTCTTTTCTTTCTTTTTTCTTTTTTTTTCTTTTTTTTGAGACAGGGTTTCTCTGTGGTTTTGGAGCCTGTCCTGGAACTAGCTCTTGTAGACCAGGCTGGTCTCGAACTCACAGAGATCCGCATGCCTCTGCCTCCCGAGTGCCACCACCGCCCGGCCTTATTCCTCTTGTGACTAAGACAAAATAGAGCTAGA